>NC_143241.1:4702069-4896646 GCF_009617815.1 Ciona robusta | reverse complement strand
TCTGGAATAATTGGAATATTTTCATGTTTGACATTTTTCTCGTCTATTTGTTTGTCAGTCTCTATTTTCAAATCTAATGGGGTTTCTGATTCATTTTCTTTATCTAATTTGAAATTATTTTCAGTTTGTTCCTCATTAGAGATTGGAACATTTTGCTGTTTCTTCTTCTTTCTTTTCAATGTTTTCTGCTCGATGTCTGTTGAAAATTATATAATTAAAAGTTTAGTTTCCCAGGTACAGACTTGAGACTTGTGAATAACAGCATAAGATAAAATGGTGGATAAGAAAAACAATTTACGATTAAAATTTTAAATAAAAAAATATTAGTTTTGTGCTTGAATTACCATCATTATAACATTAAACTATGGACCAATATTGCAACCAAAATCTGAAAAGTATTTAACTCTAATGCTTACACATTAAACTCAATAACATAACGTACTTTATACATACATGTTACATGGCCTACCTGCTTGAACTAAGGATCAGAATTATTCCAATTAGAAAAAATCCAAAAGCATCTTAAAGGCATTCTTTACTTGTTACCGGTTTGTTATATTTTTATGTATTTTTGTATAAACTAATTTACAATGTATACTATAACACCAGCATATGCGTCATCTAGTAATTATAAAAGAAAGCTTTTAAAACATAGTTACAATATAAAATGTTATCATTAAAGTTAATAATAGAGTTGCTTGAAATAATTACACCAAAAAACATCTGCATTTGCCTAATAATTTAAAAGCGATATAATAAAGCTACATTACAATAATAAATACTAAATCAAAATTACATAGTTACCTGAATGAAAATAACAGTATAAAACAAATGTATATTATGCCTAGTTGGTTAAATACATAGATCAAGCTAGTTTATAGACATGATTTACAAGAACAGATATTCCAGTTTATCACAGCTGTTATAAACAAGGTAGAAGAAAAGCAAGACATGGATTACCAAACCAAGTGATGACAGGTTTTATAATTTACAATGTAAACATCAACAATTATGATGTCATAATGACACATAGCTGATCACAAATACAGATACATCTTAACAATAGTGTCAAATATCACGCCAAAAAATACAAATTACAATTTCCAAATCAATTTATAAAGATGTAAATACGAATTCACGTAAAGTAAAGTACTACCTTTTCATCTTTTAATTAATGCCTTAAATAAATTAAACAACTTTAGATGACAGCTTCTGATCAATTCAACATCATTTTACAACCAAAAACTAAATCCTACTTACGCTTTGTACAATTCAGGTGGTTTCCTGTAAAAGCGAAAAGTTTTGATAAGAAACTTCACTTCTATGAATGAACACAAAGCACGAATGCGTCGTAGTTTAAACGAGATTGGTTCAGTTGCTTCATTAAAATAAAAAAAATATCTGTCTTAATTTAAATAAAAAACAACTAGAATATTGTTTTTTTTAAATACATCAAAGAAACGTTAGATGCCTTTTGTACTATATGATTCGCTCCCCATTTAAAAATGCGGTGTATGATGTCTTTATGTAAGAACATGACTCGGCATTATTTTTCATGCGTTAATAAAAAAGAATTAAAGAGTTTTAATAAATTTAGTTTATACGTTTATTTATTATAAATACAGATATAATGTCTTGTAGGAACTGAAATGGCCAAACTGTACGTTAATTTTTTCCTCCTTCTCGGTTTGGTTGTTTAATTCACTCCGGAATATCCGCAGCACAACGTACGTTCGTATTTTCACATATAATTCCAAATTATGCCTTTTAAACTACGCTGTTACATAACAAACTACACTTAACAATTTCAGATAGATCATTTGTTCGATTGACTGAACAGGAATTTTACTCTTTACCTTTGGATGTAAGTATCCAAAAACGAAATACTTTTTGTATTTTTAAGCATAGTTTTTGGTATTTTACTTTTTACTTATTTATAGTAATATAGCCATGTAAATGCATAAGTGAATTTCCGATAAAATATAAATAAATCTAAATATAAAGTGTTAAATTCCAATGTGTTAATTCTTTATACCAGCATTACTGTTTAATTAAATTGCTATAGTTTATGTATCATGTATACACTGCATGTTATGTTGTACAGGCTGTTCAATATATAAATATGCATGTTCACTTATTCATCAACAGATTGTGCTTCAGTGCATCCTGGGTCTTTTCCTCACATCCATTGGAATATTGATAGTGTCTGGGGAATTCAAAGACATTCAAGTTAACGCTGATATGAAAAACAAATCGTTCGAAACTGTCGGCAATAGATTCTCTTTCTGCAGTTTCGAGCACCGTGGAAAATACCTTTACAAAAATCTTGCAGATTTTTAGTAAATTTACGCGAAAAACATGGCTGGAATAAACATGAATAAAACTTCTTTTGGACAGTTGGTTATTGGACCCCCTGGCAGTGGGAAAACCACTTTCTGCCATGGAATGCAACAATTTATGAAAGCTATTGGTAGAGAATGCTGTGTTGTAAACCTTGATCCAGCTAATGAGTTTATACCGTACGATTGTGATATAAATATTAACGAGTTAGTAACGGTAGAAGATGTAATGAAACATATGTCACTTGGACCAAATGGAGGCTTGTTATACTGCATGGAATATTTAAGAAATAATCAGCACTGGCTCTTGGAAAAAAATGAACAATTTTCCAGGAAGGTAAACATTAAGTCAAAGTTGTTCACAAAATAAAATAAAATTGAATGTGTAATATTTTTGGTACACACCTGGTGAATGATATGCAGAATTCTTATGGAATTTGTATCAATACAATGCTATTTTATCATTTTTTAATATACTGTTATTAATAATTATAAAATAAAATGATGCTCCAACTACTTCTGATAATAAGTAAATATAAATCAAAGCCTGGTTTTGAAAATTATAACCATTTAAATCGTTATTCTGAATTATAATATTAATTATAGATACTTCATATTTGACTGCCCTGGTCAAGTAGAAATATACACCCATCATAATGCCCTCAAAGAAGTAATTGAACATCTTACAAGTAAAGATGTTGGTGTAAGGCTTGCTGCAGTTCATCTGGTCGATGCCCACTACTGTGCTGAAGCCAGCAAGTTCATAGCTGTGCTTCTAACCTCACTGGCAACCATGCTACATATGGGCTTACCTCACGTTAATGTCCTGTCGAAAATGGACATAGCAGAAGAATATGGAAAGTAAGGGTTTTTTAAAAAACTTAATGAATTAATGTAACTTTTGTGTCACAGGATGCAACAGTCATTATAACATGACAGTTTAACAGTTTTTATCGACAATGTTCCTTTTCTTGGTTAATCCTACACAGATTTCTGTTTAACTGTAGCTTTTTAAATACAGTTATTAGTGACACTATTTACATCCTTTCAGGTTTCCATTTCACTTAGAATATTACACTGAAGTCTTGGATTTAAATAAACTCCTTGAAAGTGATGGGGACGACCCTTTATGAGAAAATTCCAAAGTTTAAATCAGTAGGTTTGATCTTAGATAAGAACTTTATATGTCTGTATACATTTAACCTGTGCTGGAAACTATATTTACTTTTTGCTCATTTTAAAAACATATCACTCAACACTAAATTGTTTCTTAGTCTTTTTAGGTTTACAATTTCTTAAAATATTCTGTAAAGCATTCTTTCTGTCCTCTTAACACAGACCCTAATTTAAAATCCCCAGTTATAGATACTTGGCCCATATAATATGGATTTGTAGGAAAGCGAGGACATAGGATTTAGATCAGATTTGATCTATTATCTAAAAGTGTAATTTCCTACAGTTCCTCTTTTCTGTTACTGATATCTATTTTAAACTCTGTCTTATACAGGAAGCTATGCAGTGTCATTGAAGATTACAGTCTTGTATCATTCACTCCACTGAATGTGCAGGACAAAGAGAGCATGCTGAATTTGCTGAAGGAGATTGACAAAGCTAATGGCTGCTGCTTTGGAACCATTGAAGAAAGAAATATCCAGAAACTTCTTTCTGCAGCTGTTGGAGCTGACTTTCAGTTTTTTAAATCAGGTTCAGCTCATGAGCAGTATATGAGCTGAACTGACTTTATACTAATTAAGACCTTTTGAGATATGATAACAGTGTGATTTGTCTGACAATATGTCCTGTTTAAATGTGTTTTGTGATCAAATAAAAATGCAAAAAATTCACAGCAAATAATGAAGCTTGTTGTATTTAAGTACCAACCGTGGTGTAATCAAGCATGATGAAATTTCAGCAAAACACTTCAAACTACCATGTGTGTCACAGTGGATGTGAAATATACTTCATAATACCATTTATGATGTCATGGTGATTAATTTAAATCTCATAAAATATGTGTTACAATAAAGGTGTAAGCACCATGCTTTAATGAGGGGTGCAAAAGTAAAATACAGTTGGATATTCACTAAAAATCAAAAATTTTGCCAAAATTACAAAACAACTTTTTCATCCATTTACTATATCATTTAAGATTTCTATAATAAAAATTCAAAAAAATGTTAGGATTTTAGCGAGATAAATAAAAAGTATTCTAGCGAAATTGGCATTTCAAGCATAAATCCCCAATGGCACCATAACATGCATAAAAGGGAACATTTGCAACAAACACAATTTGCTTCATCAAAAGATGATATATTGCACTCATTCGATAAATTAAGGACCACTTGCTAAAATAAATAACAAAAAGTTATGAATTATTTGAAATTGTTACCGCTTACTTCTGGACTTTTTATATATTGCTTATATTAAGTCATGTACTTTGTACACCATGCATCATTTGCTAACGGTGGGATTATGTTGGTTCGTTTTTGTTACGAGCTTTGTGAGACTTGTGTTTTTAAAGTGGCGCGGTCACGTTCAGATAACATCAGCTCTTCCTGAAAACGAAAAAAAACTTAAATATTCCAAAGAAATATCAAGAACTCAAAGACTTAGTCTCTAACATGAAATAGAATTTTGTTAATTTTTGTTATCTAAAAATTTGTCATGTTTGTATTGAAACATCATGAAAACTTACGTGTACATGGCTTAGAGCTGCAGCAAGTGAATCTCTCTCTTTTGTAAGTTCATTAATCCTCTCTTTTAAACTTTCATAATCATTACTGGTATCACCATTCACCAATACTTGATTATCATTAATTGAATCTACTTTATCTTTGCTTATTTGCTTCAGTGTTAGTGAGGAAGTGGTGTGTAGGGTATTTGGAAGGACACCATTACATAAAGTGGTTGTGTGCGTATGGTTTGTATTGCTTGTTTCAGTCGGAGTGGTTACTGGTGTTTTAGTTTCTTGAGATGTAGTTTGGGTGGAAGTTGTTTCTTTATGGTTTTGTTTGGCCATGCCTGACAAACTTGATAATAAAGTAGAAGATGAAGCTGCAGAAGATTCAGCTGAAAAATATGAAGATGAAATGTTAACATAACATGATGGTATAATTGTTGAATTTCAAATGTTTTGATATCAAATTTAAAGTTGTCTAAAACTCTAAAAGGAAGGTCAGAACTTCAGAAGTAAAAATTAATTATAATTGTTTTGATAAGACTTTAAAAAAATGTAAAATGGGTTTGTTTTTTTTAAAGAAGTTTTTAAATAAAATTTTATAAAATAATATTTTTTTTAAAAGTTAACTGATAATTTATTAGTAGGGGCATCACCCATACATAATAGAAACAAAAACAATAAACTAACTTGAAATATGAAACACCCCTTCATCATCCCTTGTTATATTTGCACTGTGTACGTGGAGTTCCACTGGAGGCACTGCTGCGCTTGTGGGGTAAATCGGGGGTATGTCATTCTGTTTGTGGGTGAATGAATCTAAGTTTTATATCTTTTTGTGGCAGGGAAACAACAGTAATAACATATATACACCTCGTGCCAGCTTATGAGTGTATGTTACTTTGTGGATAATGATTTTTTGAGTGATATTTTTATTCTATGAGTTGCTGATAATTTGAACAACCCATTAGTGACCACTGGGTTGGAGCGATTCCCGTTAAATGTCTTGCCCAAGTACACATATGCTTACAATGGCAACTCTTAGCTTAATGATTGTTTGAAAGAATTTTATGTAATATAAGAGTATAAGACACAGTAATATATCTTAAACTATATTTTTTCTATTACAAATATTACATGAATACTTTATTATGTGACATAGTTAGTAATGAATAAGTGACTTGAAAATACAACTTTATATAAACCCCCACCTTTATAGTAAGATGGATATTTGTTGCTTCAACTTTCATTGGTAGAATATCAGGTGCTACTTCATCTTCGAGGAAAGCACCTGTGGTGTATATTGTATATATTACCTGTTGTGAAATGGTTAGTTTTATATTATAGTAATGTGGCGAAAAATGAGACACCTTTTCATTCTGTTTTTTTTCCTGTTTAGTGGTAAACAAAGAAAATTTAAAGAATTATAAAACTGTATCCTCACGACTCCCATATACCGTATGTGCTAAAGGTGCCTCATCGCTACTATAGTATTAAAAATAACTAAATTCCAAAATTACAGCGTTGTTTATTTTAACAACTACAACTGTTCCATGCGGTAGCACCCTGGGTGTTGGAGTAATGGGCCAATCCTGGGCTAAATCCCATAGCTCATGGCGTGGCATGCCGCGGGACCTCACCCATATAGAATAGAACAACTGACACTACTAAAGATAGTTTTATTTTTAAACCGAAATGTATAAGTTAAAAATTGTATGATACATATGTGACCATAACTTAATAACTGACCAATATTTTCTAAAGTAGATGAGCAGACTGTCTCTTCCACATCCTGAGCGTTGATCCTTATAATCCCATTAGATGCGGATGCAGGGGAAAACCTGGATGCTGCAGGACCTCCATCCAACCTCATCCTTAGTGAAGGGAGGATGGGAGGAGAGATGTTCTTCTTTGTGGTGGTGTCTGTGTGGGAATTCATCAATATATTAGGCTGTTAACTTATGAAATATGTTACAAACATGTCATTTTGGTTGTAGTGACGTTTGTAAAAGCAGTTATACTGACGAAAACAAGGAATCTTATTGGTAAATGGAAGAATTTTCCTAATAATATTTGTGTTTTTGTCTGAAAAGAAACAAAAACCCACAAAGTTACAATTGTAGTATCTTGTAAGTGAGCACGAAGTGTATAAGACCGAACATCTGTGTTATAGCAACTGTCTTTGTCCCTAACATTGGAATTTATAACATTTGTTCAAAAATTCGATAAAATATCTAGCCCTACCTGGTGATGAGAATTGTACGGCCGAATTATCCCGAGTCATGTTTCCGAGCTCGTGAAGTCCGAGAGTATGTGCAGCGATGCGTAACACAGTGTTTTCACCACCAGCGTCAACACATAACTCAACCCCATCTGTGGCCGATATTTTGAACACAGAGACCTGAGTTGAATGATGTCAGTTTGTTTTTTAATACAGATTTTGCTTGAAATTAAACTAAAATTTACTTATGTCATATTTTAAACACAGATACCTGTAGAAGGGTTAAAAGTGTATGGTTTTGTGTATTTTTACATTTTATTATTCTCTCTATCTTATGATATGTTCAATAAATAGTAAATTCAAAATGTTTACGCTATTATGTTTACTGAAATTAACTTCATGTAATGTTTTGAATACAGAATGAATGTTAAAAGGGTGTTAGTTAGTATTTAAATTTTATACTTTGCATCTTTAAATATGTGAAAAAGTTGTAAATGCTGTTTTTGCAATGTAAAAATTACATATTATAAAAAAATTAAGTAAATTTTAAAAGAAAGTTTTTAGGTTTAAAATGTTTATTGGAGGTTTTTAATATTGCAGTTAAAAATGTTTATCAATAAATGATAATTGTGACAATGTATAAATCATATAATATATAACCCACCATATCAAGGTCCATGGTTGACTTATCATTAACACAAGGCACTGTATCTTGAGAAACATCGCTCTCAGTATCAAGTATTGTATCTTGGGATTGAACCATTACTGTTGGTGGTGGAGGTATCTTAACACTGTGGTGGAGAAAATAATGAAATAAATACACAACTAGTAACAAACAAATAAAAACTATTTTAGTATAAGTAATTTATAGCAATGTTTATGTTGTAGTAATTGACACTTTTGCAATTTACATTTTGAGTGAATTTATTTTTAAAGTGGTAACAAACCTATTTTTTTTAATGTTAACCACTGTAAACATTTATTATACTTATAGTTGTTGCCCTGCTGACCCATGCATGATATAAATTTAAATTAAATTCTCACTTTCAACGCCCCCTTATGGAAAAAGATGTTGAAACTGAAACCCATATTAGTTCTACCTAAACATGCAAAACTAACTGAATACACTATTCCTGCCAGCCATATTACACTTGTTTTCTAACACAGCTCTTCTAGAATTTATTTGTGTCAAACTTTATCCTATTCCACTATGTTTAGCCCTCCAGGGTGACATGCCACGGCCAGTTACCCTAACACCCAGGGTACCAACCAAATGTCAAACTTACATTCCTGTGTTCTCTATGTCCAACAACGGTGTGCGTTCATCCATAACAGCCCTCGGCTGACCATCAACCTCAATAATAACAAACTGAGCGTCTCCGTCACAACTTGAATCAAGTGACTTTATATCATCGTCAAAACCAGTTAAAACCGGTTGGTTGACCGAATCAACTGAACCAGTTTCGTAACCGCTTGAACTGACAATTGTGGATCTATAAAAAATTATATTTATTAAGGACTTAGTTAAACATGTGTTTTAACAATGTAGATTTTTTTTATTCCAAACTTTTTTGTGTTTAAAATCTAAAACCATCTTCAGTAATGTCAAAGTAAGTTAAATTGAACTTTATTATGTATAAAAAGTTTAGTGAGTGACTTTAAAGAAAATGAGTTACATTTAAAAAATATGTGACTATTAAAAAATGAAGTGACTTTTAAAAAAATGAGTGATGATGATTTTTGATTTTTTTATGATTTTTTATAGATTAGTTTAGAATACATCTTACCTGTAAGATAGATTATCGCATGAAGCAGTAGATGATATACTGCTGGGGGAGGAAACCACATTCAAACGAGATTTTAATCGACTTTCTGATTTTAACCGAACGGCTATGGATAAATCGGTGTTGGCTCGCCTGCGACCTGGTAATGGTGTCTTGGTGGGTAAATATAATTATGTACAAATTGATAAAGTAAAACTGTGTAAAATCAGAAAAAAATAGAGTTTCCTGCAGTGACATAAACTACTATTAGAAATATTAGATTTTCGTACAAATCCAACTTAATCCCAAGATAAGACAAAGGGATTAGTACTTGTTTTTTTTTAAAGTAGAGTACCTCATTTTAAAATATGATAAATCAGTTTTATTTAAAAAAAAAATAATTTAGGGTGATTGGCCTACTGTGACCTAAATCTCATGGCCTATGGCTACCATGAATTTCACACATGCAGAATAATAGCTTGACTGTTTTCTGATCTTATGGCATTTCTGATATATAGTAGGGTGGGGAAAGATGGGACACATTTAGCACATAATATCAGAATATCCACCACTAAACAGGGCGAGAAAATAGACTGAAAAAGTGGCCCATCTCCCCCCAACCTACTATATATGCAAAAATTGTCATATATTGACTTTTTTTGATCTTATGGCATATATATTATAAAGGTCCCGTAAAACACATAGAACAGACTCTAATTTAATTACCTTGTGGTAAAGGAACTACTGGTTGCTCACTACTCCCACCAAGTGGTGTGTTAGAAACATCCACCGGACATGTTGTCGATGTACGTATACTTGGTCCAAATGCTTCATCACTACCAAGTATACTTATGGTATCGGAACTACATTCAGATGGGGCTGGGGTGGGTGAACCTGAACTTGACGGGTTCGGTATCAGGGGTGGGGGTGAGATGGGGGAAACCAGGTCTAAAATAAAAGGGTTGTTTTAACAGTTTCTAAACTGTATTAATAGTTTTGACAGTTTTAGAAAGAGTTGAGTTTCTGGTCAGGTGCAGTGACATAGTGGTTAGACTGTTTGTAGGTAGCCCATGAGTTACATGTTCGAGACTTGATGCTGCTGCCATTGTGGGGGCGTTTATGTGCTGAGGTAAGACACTTAATGGCAATTGCTTCACCCCAGTGGTTGTTAATGGGTTGTATAAATTGTCATATATCTAAAAAAATAAACACACACAAAGTTACATACGTGCTGACAGGCACAAGGTGTATGAAACAGAACACCCGTGTTATTTATAGGGACTGTCTTTGCCCCGCCACTCAAGGATAAATATTCAGATCCATTCACCGTACCCACCTTGAATATCACTTGTAGATTGCTCATCATCATCAAGGTTTGATGTTTTATCTTCATCATCTTCTTCCTCTGTTTTTGCTCGTAGAACCAAGTTAATGTCGGCCGATGGGAAAACTAGTCTCACAGCAGTGGTGTCCGAAGTATTATCGTCTTCTTGTGAATTTGAACTAAAAAAATATTCAATAAATTATGTGTTTTTTTATTTAAACAAAAGATCTCGAATTTAAAATAAAAAAACAATAAATTTTATTTTTTTGTGTATTTTTATAATAATACAGGAATTTCAGACTTGTATTTTTTTATTTACTGTATTGCATGTAAGCATTAAATACAACCAAATATTATATAGTATATTCGTTAACATTACTACATAATACTGTTTTCAAGTTAGACATTATGATTAACACACCTGATGCCATCTAATGTATTACATGAGGATGAAGTATCAGATAATATGGATGCCGTGTCGCTTGAAACTTTCTTCTCAATTCCTTCAAACGATTCAAACAAACGAAGAAGGAAAAGGAATTGGAAATGATCGAGCATTAAACGCACGGGCTGGAAGTTAAAAAAATATTGAAAAAAGTAAACATAAAAGTGTTAAAAAAACTATAACAGGGGTTGAAAAGGTTTTTACACTGTTGTTTCTAGTGTGCTTTTGAGCATTTTAGTGACTTATTTAGTTTAAACTTTTATATTTTAAAGTTGTGTTGTAAAACAAACAAAATATGTCAATATTTATAAAATCTTATTACAGTTTATGACAGGTGGAAACAGATGACAGGAAACACAGAAGATTTTCATAATTGTTTTTTTTTTTAAACTTTACCTTTTCACTATGTATAAGAATATAAGTTCCAGCTGTTCCTTTCAATGGCTTGATGACTTCTTTCTTTACTTTGGCTGGTGTTTCTAAACCAATACAGTTTATTACAAAAGTTACACGACATTAGGTTCTGAGGTAAGACTGCATTAAAGTTACACTATATTCTGCTGGTAGTGGTGTAGTGTAATGTAAAAGTACACTATATTTTGTTATGCTGGTACACTATGCTGTACTGGTAAACTGCATAGAGAAAAAAACACTGAGAGAATTACTATTATTACCACACAACACAAACCTGCCAAAGAACTTCTGTAAAAATCCAACAGTTTTTTATTCCTCGCTGGACGACTTTTGTCATTTAAATCTTCAGTTTTTGTGTCTGTACCGCGTAAGGGTGAGGTGGGGTAAGATGCTGGCCGATCAAAACCACTTAAATTAGTGAGGGGTTGTTCGAACATGGGTGTAGACTGCGATTGTCGTAACTCGGACTCAGAGTTTGACGAAAGCATCGAACTTGTGTCGGAAAAATTATTTTCCGATTTTGAAATCCACATTGTGATTGGTAGAGAGTCGACAAATGGGAGCGTGGAACGCAGTTTTGTGGGATTTGATTGGTCGGTTTGAATCACAAAGTCAACCCATACTTGACGTAACCAAATATTCCAGACATCGGTGTAAGCTTTCTGTTTTAATGATGAACCTGGGGTTAAGAATACTTGTTTCAAAGTCAGAATTTATTTGCTAAAGTTTTAATGTCATATACAGGTCCATCTTTATCAAGGTGAATAAGAATAAACGAAGAAGCCCTAATAAAGACGCCCTGTATAGGACGTTGAAAACAGTACGCACCTCTATGCCAGAAGACCTGAGTTACATACAAGTATAATACACCTGGCAGTAATAGTGTGGTTATACAAGTGCATTTACATTTTTCTCTTTAAATTTTCCATTTGGTAGTAAACAAAAATTATTGCAGAAAATGAAAACTGAATTTAAAAGAGCCTTGTTAACTACAGCTTACCATTTATAATACTGCATATACTATACAGAGTTTACAGCTTAAATTTAGCTGAGTAATAAAACTGATCTATAATAGCAACACCATAAGGCCATAACATACTATTAACGTATTACATTTACAGCGTTTTGCCCACACAGTTGTCAAGGTATGGCAAATATTCATATAAAAGCTTACAGTTATCATCACTTACTTTTAAGCTGAGGAGTATTTGAGTGTAGAGCTGTATTAAGAGGTGTATCTTGATGGTTAGCATGGCTGTGTAATGCATGGTGTGTATGGTCCAAGTCATAACCTGGTTCGCATGGGAAGGAACCAGTGTTGCTGGAAATGAATGGATTATTAAGTAGTGCGGCCATGTATGAATAAAATGGGTACACAAAGAAGCATGTTAGGTATTCTCTATGTAATAGTGTCCATTTTATGGTAAATAAATTTGGTGCATTTACTTTTATCCAACATACATACCGTTGGCTATCCACTAATAGAGGAGGAGTGACATAAAACAACAAAGTCTTAATTTAGGGTAAGGTCTTCAGTGAAGCACATCTTAACTTGGTAGGAATGTAGGTCTATTGTCCTACTGCCTCAATAACCATGAAGTTACAATATAGATTCAATGAAGCAGTTTATATACTCCTTCCAAATAGATTCTGGTTCAAAAACCTTTCAAGAACCACACAGAAGACAGGTTCATATGTAGGTTCTATGTCATGTAGTATAGAATTAGGCAGGAGTTTCCATTACCATACAACTAAACACAGTATATATGCAATACAACATAACACCATATACCCACTTAAATATATATGAATCTTTAATTGACTGAAGAACTTTTGATAAACTTGATCTTGAACAATTTTCTCCGTATCTACAGTTTGTTACTGTGGATAGTAAGATATTGTGATGTAACAATCACTATTATGAGGTTTCAATAGTATAGAGAAAGGGTTCATGAAAATGTTGACATATTGTGATAAGAATGAAACTCAAGTCCATTCTGTTTAGTAAAAATAACTTCTTGTTGGTGATTATTAAACTAAATATTATGATATGATGATATGTGTATTATTTGAAGTTGGCATTTTCTTTTTTATAAAACATATTCAAGTTGCTTTTGCTATTACATATCTTATTGCGCGAGAAAAAAAGAATAAAAAATGGTTTCGTTTCAAATGGCCATTGGTACAAAAATGCATTCATTTTAAAATGAAGGCTACAAGTTTCAATTTTATAATATGTTCTATATAATGCAGTCACACTAGTCACATGCACAAGGTAAATAAACAGTCTGACTTTTGACCCCATCCATATATAGAAGAAACTTTTATTGACATGCAATATTGTTATTTACTTGTTGATTGTGAGACTTGAATTTCAAGACCAATGGGTGAATTTGTATCTTCTGTTGTTTTGAATGAAGGAATAAAAATCTAGAAAAATATCGAAAGGTTTAAACATTTGCATAAAAGAGGGCTTTTAAAAATTTGCATACAAATCAAGAAAATAAAGGTGGTATAAATAACAGTTGCAAAATGTGTTATGATAAATAAATTGGCAAGAAAATGATACAAGTATAAAAATCAGTTTTTTTTAACAAACAATTAGTATTGTGGACAATCAACATCTAGTAAAGCAACAATGCAAAGAAAAGTATTAAACAAACAAAAAAATATAATTAAAAAATACAAAAATCTAAGAATTTCCTGTACCCTTGGCATCAAAGTTTCGACTCTTATATCCACGTGGTCTTCCTCCTTGGGATCGGATGAAGAGATGGGGATGCCAAGGTCCTCCAACATCTTCTGCACGGATCGCACGGTGGATAGAGCTAGTTGGTTGCACCATAGGAAGGAGGGCCAGTGGACACGAACACGAGGTGCGTTTACTCGCACGAATATGTTGCTGTGGGGGGCTGGGGGGAGTTTACGTTAGAATGGATATTGGGGTTTGGTAAACTAAAAAGATGATAAACACAAGATTTGCTGAGTCAATCAAATCACTCTGTTTGGATTAAGTGTCAAAGTATTTGTATAAGGTGCACATTCAAGATTCAAGCATTTTATCAATTAGGTCAGAAAATCAATCCCTAAGCTCTAAAAGTAACCAAAGTGTAATACAGCGATTTGAGTGGTTATAAACGATGAAGGTCACGTACCAGACTGTATTTTAAATAATGGCATCGCAGTTTCCCTCAAGAACACATACACCTATCAGTGTCGAACATTGAACCCGGTGTCCTTTGATTACGATGCAAGCCCCTACTACCGAGCTATACAAGTGCCACACATATAATGCCAGCGGTAACTAGGGATGCACATTACAGAATAATTAGGTATTCTAGGATATCCTAGAATACTTTAATTCGAATCTAGAATTCCGAATCTAGAATTTCGAATCTTTTTATATTTATAGGAAAAAAAAATTTTACCCACAAAAGTCAGTTTATTGACCCTTTCATAACAGCCTTGTTGGATCTTGAGTTGTAAAATGATCAAAAATTGTACTATTGAGTAGTTTTTGCGTCATGAAACGTATAGCAGGCTATGAAAAGACGTTACGAAACGTTTACTCTCGAAAGTCCCACAAACACAAAAATATTTTTTTTCAAAATTAATAAGTTTCAAAAATTGTTAATATAGTATATGAGATGACGTGTAATGACGTCATTAAACAGAATACCGAATCCCGTAAATAGGGGATTCGAAATTCTGTAATGTGCATCCCTAGCGGTAACAAAACAATTTGATTTGTATTAAACTGGAATGGCTGCGCATTAAACTATATGTTAAATATTACCAGTCCATCACTCACCAGGGTAGTCTCTACCATCGGGATAAAAGTAATCAGTGATGCTCACGTAACCAAGAGGCATGTCATCTGGGAGGAGGAGCTCCTTGCGTTGGGAGGAGAGGATTTTATCATTACATCTTTCTTTATCACTGGAGGAAGTTACCTGAGGAGTAAACATAGAAAAAATTAAAAGTGAAAAATATGAAAAGATGCAAAAATCACAAATATATGAGGAAAAACATTAAGCCAAAAATGCTATGTTAGATATTTTATTTTATAGGATAGGTGTAAAAGAGACCTTCTGGTGTAAAGGGAAGGCCTCTGTGACCTTTTAATATTGATGTTTTATCTGTCATGTGGCTAAACCATTAAATAACAAACCCTCATGTCTAGCCACATGGCAGACGAACAGTCGGTTCTTTAAATATCACAAACAAACAATTAGCAGAAGATCTTTTACAATTATATACACCTGGACGTTTCATTTCTATACATTTGGTTGTAAGTTAACAGCAATAATTAAAAACTATTAAATACAAAAACCTAAGAAACTTTAACTGGGCACTGCTCTACAATAATATAAAGGGATCATTTTTTTATTTTTTTTTTTTATTTTGTATGGGTGAGTACCGTGAGGACTTGGGATTTAGGCCAGACTTGGCCCATTACCCCAAAAGGGATCATTTAGTAGAGAAATAAAACTCTGAGAAAACAGGATTTTTCACTGTTTATAGTTACATATAATGCTGGTACTACTTACGTGCTAGCCATAAAAGAAAAAAAAATGTTTGAATATAAATACCTGGGAAATTTCTATATCATTGAGACGAATAATAAGACAGCTTTCAAGTAGTTTGCTTTTTGATTTGGAAACTTGGACTTCTATAAATGATATTATCTTTTTAGGGATATGTATTTTGTTCAAATACATTGAATGTGTCTTATGCGTGAATATGGCAGGGTAAAGACAAAGTTATAAGTTATATAAAACATATTAATGGTACAATATTAGGAAACTCCGCTGTGAACATAATCTATATCTTGGCATGGCTTAGGTATAATTGTGTATAAAGCTATGAATGAAAAATCTATCTCATCCATACTCAATAGTAGTAATGTTAATGTAGTTCTAAGAAATTTTAAAACAAGCGTGACATTTTGGTTTCTTAGTACTTATCTAATGTGCATTAGTGCATACACCACTCACCACATACTGTTTTTATATTTAAATGTCAAATATGTTGCCTATAACACTCTTGCCAGCTTTACTGCATAATTTATTTCACACAAGAAGTTTAGGATTTAGATGTCCTTCCACTAGTTTAAGGTGCTGTGAGATGAGATAGATAACTTTACAACATAATATCCCATATTTCCTAGTCAGGTTTTTAACAATTACTGACGTTTTTAAAACAGATTTAAAGTAAATATAAACAATAAACATCCTACCCCAGGGCCCAGACCAACTATACAATAACACAATACATGCGATTGAATTAATAACACAATATAAACAACAAGCATAAACAAGTTAAAACAATGTACCTGTATTACCAGCTGCCATGGCTGCCATTGCTGCTTTTTTTAAAGTCACAAAATCTTTCCTGAAGTTCGAAATAATATCATGAGCCCACTTGTCTCTTGCTGTTGGTATTTCACCATAGTCACGAAAATGTGTTCGAATTTCAGCTGCAAGTATCAACATTATTTGTAAGTCATTTTAATAATATAAATAAAATAAAAGAGTCAATAATATAAATATAAGAAAGTCACTTATTTATCCTCACTTGATGGGCAACGACAGTCATTACAACATGAGTGATATCTTTCATACATCTTAACACTCGAGAAAGTTTACAGTAACAGCGTATACATATATTGCTCCGATTGTTATACAATAAGCGCTTGTGATTGAGAATATAAAGTTAGCTCATAAAGCAGGCAGGAAAGTCACTGAAGAAAATCTATATGCTCTATAATATTAATATATATTAATATTATAAAGGGCACAAATAATAATTCATAAGATCTAGTTGAAATCAAACAAAATAATTCTTCTACCAAAATATGCACAACACATTATACATAACAAGAACACATTATACTTAACAAGATATCATAAATAATAATGAATTACATTTAAATACAAGGCACTCTTACCTCCTTTATGTGAAGGATAATGATCAATTTTTAATCCAAAGAAAGTCATGAGAATTGCCCCTCCTTCAACTACTTTCTTATAAGTGGCTACAAATTGAAATTTAATCATTATGTCCCAAATAACATTGTGGTTAGACTAGTCATATTGGTTAATAATTACTTGTCCCATCATAAAAAAAAACATGGAAAACTATATAGACCTTCTTCTTTTGTAAAAATAGTATTATACACTAAAAAAATAGGTATGTAAATGTAATAGTTAGTATGATATAGCATTCTAGCTTCTATTCACACTTGCAATAACATTGTGGTCACCTTGGTTATTGTTAGTTGTCCCATCATCACAAATATGCAAATCAATGCGGTCCAAATCAAGATGAACGGAAGATTCTTGTATGTTGTAACGGTTGAAATATGCATCTGTGGATTGTTGTGAAGTGGCCGGATCAGCAGTTGTTGTTGCTGTTGTTCAGAGCTGCGATTGAGCCGTTTTTCGCGAGCAATGCTCGGCGACAGCCGAGCTGGCTCGCGACACCTAGTCCAATTTAATTTATTTACATTTTATTGTCGCGGCAATAACTGTTAGGTTTAGCGGCGTCAACGTCGCGAAACCGAGTTTCGGCGCGAGCCACGGTGCCCAGTGTCGCCAAAATCTACTGCAGGTGTCCATTCTTACGCGACTAAATGTCTGTCGCGACGGTTAGCGCAGCGTCGCTTAAATTTTACACAGCGTCGCTAAAAAATCCAGGTATCGCCAAAGTCTGGGTCAGCAACGAAATCGCTTTATATGAAGTGGGAATTCTGACGTGCGTGGATGTAATACTATTAGATTTAGAGGACAAATAATATATCTTTAAAATTTGAGGTTATTTATCACTGAACTCGGCGGTATACATTTTGATAAAATGATTCGTCGTTATCTTTTTTGTATTCTTAATCATCGTCTCTCATTAGAACGCTCTTCATCTTGGATTAAAGGCCAATTTACTCGCAGGAAAATCTGACCAAGATTGTTTTGGATGCATTAAATTTTCTTTAGGACAACTACTTCGACCTTCATTTATTTAGTCGTTCTGGTGTTTCGTTCACCCACACCAGTGCACACTCAACAGGTATCTCTAGGTTCGTTTTAAGTTGCCAATGGGGAATACGATATTAAATCAGCCCATATTAAATCATATGTGCGTAAATCAACCCGTAAGTTTTAATTCACCGCTTGCATTCGCCCGCGGTAGCAGCATTAATCTATGCTACGCATAATAAAGTCATTATTTACGCAGGATTTAATCAGACAAGCAGAATGTTTGTTACGTCATAGTAGGGATTCACACGTTGAATATTTACGTCATAATACCGATTTTCGTATTCAATTATTGCCCCACAGGAGCTTTTTAACTAACTAACCAAACGTTCGTTGTACAGTGTGGTTTATATTGCTACAATATTTTGTTACATCACTTATAGTTGCAACACCGGTTAAGCAGACTTAAAACATAATACGATACGCATATTTCTGGAAATTCTGTTACTATTTTTTGCTAACGCGAGTTTGGTTAACCCTTTGTATTACTGCATGAGAATTCGGTTAAACAAACAATATTACTGCTAAACAGACGATTTTTTATCGCTGCATCACATTCTAAACGATTTAGGGCTCTAGTCCGTAATAATCAACTTAAATCTGTTTCAGAAGTATTGCTGCTTTATATTTACCATGTTTTCCTCAGCCATAAGCAGTGTGTTTGTTACGAAATAGTGGGGATTCACACGTGGATTCATTACATCACAATAACGATTGTTTGACCTGGTAATTCATTACGACATAATAGCAATTCACACGTCGATTATTTGCATCATAATAGGGACTCACACGTTCATTATTTAGCCTGCAGGTGCTTGAAAACAAGTTGAATTTTGCTTTTTCACGTCTGTATTTATGTAAAGGATTGTCTCGTTTATACGATGAATACTTTCTACGCACGTGAACGCAACAAGTATGTGAATACAATTTAGGTTTAGATAAAGCTTGGTGGTCACTGGCCAGACCTATTTCGCCACTATAGATTCAAGCTTTTATTTTGGTCATAACAGCGGGTAATCTTCCCGTAACCCTGGCGCTTCGTCACAAACCAATTGTTTACAATCACGAATTATCAAATTTCTCGTCTAGGCTGCTTGCCGGTGTCAAAACACCCAATGATATTTTAAATTAATTTATGCCGGTTTGTAAATTTTGTCGCATTTTCTTTGTCGATTTAGCGCTCCTGTAGTATGGCTCGGGAGATTTTTCGATCTTTTCGTCAGCATGTAGATACGATAATATAGATAACAATTTGCGCAATCAGTCACATATATGAAAAAGCAGTCGTATTGTAGTTAATTTTCACACAATTTTGTCAACTACAAACGATCGTTACTTTGACGCGCGCCGATATTCGTTTAGAGCTATACGTAAACGAAAATATGTAACGAAAATACGGCCACTGATGTGACGTATTATGACGTCAGAATGATTAATTTTCTCGCGACAATTTCGACGTCGAAAGTTGCGCTCGGCGACACCTGGCAACGAATCGCAGCACTGCTGTTGTTGTTGGTCTCTGGGGGATTAAAACAAATGAACAGATTAATGCTTGATTGGGTAACTTTATTTATTGAAGTAAATGCGTTGCCTGTTTAAAATTTTGTAATTTACTTTTATTAAAGGCACAGCATAAAATTAAAAAAAAACAACTGACTGAATACTTTTTAAAAATTAAATGAATATGTTATCATAATCTTAAACCAACAGTATCACATAAATTCCAGCGTGACCCACAATACACATTAATATAGCCTAAAGCAATTACCAAATGTTTATAAAAAGACTAAAAAGAGAATTGGTAAACTTACAATATAAAACATAAAGGAAACACTGGTAATTTGTGTAATGGGTTTGATTATAATCCAACAGACCATTACAAGTAACTGATTTAACAAGCAAATAAAACTAATTTAACAAGCAATTTACAATGTTTATAATTCGAAAGTGTACACATACCTTAATACCTAAGCTTTTATGGTTAATTACTGATTGTACAGCAAATGTAAATATGTAATATAATATAAAGTTAAACACACAGCTTGTACAGGTAAAGATATATATATATTTATAACTAAATTGTTTATATAGAAGGTTTTCAAATGTATAGAGAAGGCTTATATGTATATGTCACTAACCTTTCACTAATTTATCAGTAGAAAAATTTATATTAACTGTCTCATAACATATAAAACATCAAACAAACTATTACTGGTACAAGGTGTTCATAGTGACTTGTATCTCATACATAAGTACATGACACATTATACGATGTGTTGAAATACAGTGTATTAGTGTTGGTGTAATTGTACCAAAAGTTTCACACATTATTATCCAGTTTATAATTTCTTTCTAGGTGTAAAATTTAACACTTTTTGTGGTAAATTACCATATTAAGAGTCAATTTTACACCATATGATGTCCACATTACACCAATGTAAAAAGGAGTAATGCAAATTTAAGCTCATATTTTATTCATTAGGTTAGGGCTACTAATTCAGAAAAACAATTTTGATTGATTAATTTAAAGTGAAATGGAAGGGGGTTTTTCATATCATTACCACACTTGTATAATATTAAAAGAAAAATTTTAACTTTTGACATCAATAAACATGATTTTACTTTTTAAATGAAACGTTTAAGATGAAAATTGTATCATACATTGATACATATGTCATGTTTGTATTGAAGCTGACCACAATATCTATGTTGTATGCACCCAAATGATAAGTAAAATACATGGAAATGTGGCGTGTTAGTATTTAAATCAACAAACCATGGCAAATTATGACCCATACATAAAAAAGTCAAAAAATCAACAAAAAAAAACAATAATCCACAAAGTAACATACACGGTAACTCATCAGCTGCCACAAGGTGTATGAACAGTATGAACACCCGTGTTATATCGTCTGTCGTTTTCACGCCGCGCAAAGATAAACTAAGTTACATTCATTCATTCATACTGGTACAACCACACTTACAGTTGAACTGTTTGCTTGTACTTCTTCTGGTTGTTTTTGTTCTTGTTTCTGTTGTTGTTGGGATCTTTCTATAGTTTCCCTGATCGACTTAACACACAACAAAGCAGATTGAACCTGAGCGTCAGTAAGCACCCACAGTAGGTCATCAAATTGTACATGAAGTTTTGTAGCTAGCACAGATAAGTCTGATATCTGTAAACGAAAATGCAATGTAAGATAATGTTGTACGGTAAACTTGCGGGTTTATAAGTTAGTGTTTGCTGTAGATTATCTTATACTTTGCAAATATAGCAAACCGTTTCAAGAAATTAAGGAACAATGATAAAAGTCGTAGGTACCTGGCGGAACATATGCGCTAAAAAACTTAGGAACACTATATACTGTTAAAGAATAAATTGAAATTGCAAACTGTTGCTGTCAGGTACATTAACAAAATTGGACAAACTTAAGCAAAACATAAAAAAATGATTGGACAAAACATAGGGAACATATGAACAAAAATTGGAAAATTACCTTAGTTTTCCGAAATAAAATTCAGTTTGTGCAAAAAGACTTATTTATTGAAGACCTTTTCTTTAACTAAAAATAAACTATTCTACCTTTCTTCTTAAAGTAATTCCAATTTGAGCTTGGTTAGTAATAAGTCGAATTGGGGTGGCAGTTGCTCCCGATTGTGATGTCGCTGCATCCGTCACAATCCTCATTGTCTGCCATGTCACTTTCTTAAAAGTTAGCACCTGTAGGTAATTTTGAAAAAAAAGGATATTAATTTAAAACTGATGAGACCTTAGGCATCATATTTCTTATAATAATGCTGAAAGCAATCCCCAAAAAATCCATCCAAAAAAAAGAATAAATCATAACATTTTATGTGTTTAAGGCAAATTATTGTCACATTACAACATTTGAATTACTGTATTACAAATATAATTAGCAAAGAGGTATAAGCAGTTTCCATAAACTATTTTCAGCACTTAAAATTAAGTTCAAAATGTCATTATTACATTACTACTGTAACAGTGTATGTCTATCTAGACTAAGAGTATAGTGGCTACTGTATCCGATCGATTAAGTTCTAGTTCCCACCTGACCCCATTCTTTGTTTAAGATTCGTGTAAATCTCAAGTCTGTTTGTTTGCCCTCAGGGTCAGTGCTGAATAGAAGCAACTGAGATATCTGGAACAAACAAATTCAAATTGACAACGTATGCAAATTATAATCAACTTGTGTGACATGAACTGTATAGGTTACACAGTTGATAACAAACAAAAAGTTGCAAAAAGATCTTTTTCAGACTTCTATGAGATGCTATTTTATTTCATGTGAGTATATATCAAACAAGAAGAGCGAAAATATGTTGCATGCGCCACATTAATCAAAGTTTGTTTCCTGTGTTTGCAACTATGATAGAACTCACTGTATTTTAACAATTCCATCCCAGATTAAATTATAAAATTTAAATGTCACGCCTTTGCACAAAATATAAAGACACTAATGCAATTCAAACCTGGAATTCTGCTTTAAATACTGCTGAGGTAAAGTTTACGCTGATGGAGTTTATACGAACAGCAATTCCTTCCAGAACCTTCTGAACAAAGCCGTAACTACTGTCCCCACTGTATGTTAAACATGAGTTTGACAGAGTAGTAAATTTTAGACCAAATGTTTTCGGACTATGAAAAGTGTAACTTAATACTAATATAGTGTTTAGTGTAAAAATCCAATATTTAAAATTAGAAGTTGTAAGAGGTAACACTACACCTGTATAAAAATAGCTCTAAATATATTCCACGTAATTTGGACAGATATATATATTTCATTAAAAGCTAAACATACATAAAGGTTAAAAGTAGGTTAATCAAGATATGTAAGAAGCCAATAATCAATGTAAAGCTGAAGGAAACATGAACACTTTCATTCATTACCTTGAAGCTGACGCTTGGATGGGTGAAGCACCGTTGGGAGCTCGTGGTTTCTCACAAGTTGACATATCAAGTTCAACAGAATCAAGAAGCTATAGAAATATCAAACATTAAAACTCAGTTTTATGAGCAGGTCATTTTTTCTTATGCCCCTATAACATAACAGTGAATAAAACATCATTTTGAAACCAACTCTATGAGTATCTTATTCCACTGACACTGTAACAGCAGTTTGTTCTATATAGGTAAGTCTTAGCAATTTGGCCAACTAACCAATTAAAAATAAGAACAGTATTGAAACAGTTATTAAAATACCATTTAAAAAAAATGATTGGAATTTTATCCCACTATACCAGTTGTTCTTTTCTATATGGGTGAGATCCTATGCATTTTAGCTCATTAAAAAATAATAAATATAAACAGAAATGCTTAGAAAAAGCAATATTATTTGAAATTTACCACGCCGAAGCGCTAACTGTTTAATGCACTTTTCAGTTATTTAAAAATTGCCTATATAATACTGTTAAGTATATTGCATCTCCAAAAATTGACATGCGGCAAATTGCCGGGGTAGTTTGAGGTTTCCTGACAACTATGTTTCCGTGGTGGTGAATGGTGATAGGAAATGAATTTAAAGAATTAAAACAGTCAATTAAATAACATTTTAAACCCAGAACTGTATGAGTATCTTATTTCACCATAACATTAGTTCTCTTCTATATGGTCAATATAGGCAAGTCCTATGCAATTTGGCACACTCACAAATAAGGTGCCCTGTGGAATTAAGATTAACTACACTTAAATTTAAACTCCACTTGTTATAGTTTAATCCCATAAGCAAAGGTCATTTTCTATACATATATATTTATACAGTAGGCACATACAGTGTAATAACTTGAAGGGTAATAGCTTTAATAACAAAAGAAGAATATTTTTCAACTTACAATTGTAATAGGAGCTGTTTTAAGCTTAGTGAATGGTATCTGAAAGCAAAAAACAAATAAACATTATAATATGATACCAACTGATAGAGCATTTCAAATTCATTACATTTTTATATCCTCTGTTTTTTACATAAATATATTTAGGGTGTTAAATAGTTATACTTTATGTTGTTAACACTTATAGCAGCCTGGAACTAAAATTTACTAGATTTATTGTCTACTGATTAAATCATTCGTTTATTTACAATTTTGTAATTTTGAAATGCACAGGAATTGTACAATTAGTCAATTACACAACAAATATGTGTTGCCGTTTATACTTAAATGGGCTATACTAAATAGAAAATATACATACACCACATACCTAACATACATATTAATTTTACCACTACAAAAATCCCTACTGTTACTCATACTAGAAGAATAGAAGAACATTCCTTATCCTCAGGTGGCCAGAAAGTGACAGTTGCTAGACACAGGTGTTCTGTTTCATACACCTCGTGCCCGCTTACCAGTTACCAAATATGTTACTTTGTAAGTGATTATTTTTTATCGATCTTTTTTATGTGTGGCTGATAATTTGGACAATCCATCAGTAAACACTAACCAACTGTGCTACAGCATCGGATTTACCTTCACATGAACTCTATTACACTTGGCGTGATTGAACTGTAGCCACGTTGGAAGGTTCATTAGATTCTGAAGAGCAACACAATCAAGTTCTAAGTTATTTAATTCCCCTTCCCCACGTAGAGTGCTGATGTTTATACTGTCCGCTGATAAGTTCTTCGCAAACCTGAGAATAAAAACTAAGTAAAACACTTTGGCACTAGGAAAGAATTCTCCAGTATGCCGCTAGTGGAAAGTGTTAAAGGTTGGTGGTTAGGGGTCATTAGTTAAGAGATTGTGGTTAGTGGTTACAAAGATTAATAGTTGGTAATTACGTTTAGCAGATAATTTGGGGAGGAAGCACCATACTTTTCACTTAAATTTAGTTAAAGAAAAAATCTTAACACCTTTTAATCAAATTTAGTTAAACAGGACCCTAAACACTTTTACACAGATTTAGTTACATTAAATTTAATAACCAGTATTTATAAGAGTGTACAATTCTCCAGTGAGTTATAGGAAAAAATGACATTAAGGGTTAACCTATAATGCGAAACAAAAACATTACTATCATAATATATGGGGTCAATTCTTAAAGCACACCCGCTTTTAGTAGCGGTATCAACACATATTGGGTTTTAGTTTTTTTTGTGTGTAATTACTAAGGTACAAAATAAAGTTACTTTGAAAGATGCTTGAGAATCTGTTTCTTTATAAGGCCAGCCATTGCGTAGATGTTTATATCCAAGAGAAAACTTTATTTCTTAGATCATGTGTTTTTAATAGCTACATTCAAAATGGTTTCACACAGCATGTCTAACTTTAGAGTAAAAGTAATTCATAATACAACAAAAGTCAGAACTGTAAAGAGAAACAGATATTATTCTTACTGTAACTCATTACAAAATAGATAATTATTAAATAAAGCTGTTCCAATTAACTATTTTTAAATTTTAGAATATTCAACCGCCAAAATACCACATCAACTAATTTACAAAAAAACTAAATAGTATAATAATGTATTAAGGTATATAAACATACAATTCTATATATGTTCGCATAAACATACAATTCTATATATGGCGCACTTTATAAGCTGACGTAGCTAATATGTATTTTATAGGAGCCAAACGAAGTATTCATTAACTCGCAATAAAATCATGAATAAATACGTAACCTATTAATTAATCATAAGCATGTTAACACATTCGTGGAAGTCAAACAACAAATGGTGAAGAGAAACGATATGTTTGGAGACCCATTATATATCCCTTTTTCTTTCGCTCTCTCATAAAAGCAATCGGTATAAAACGAGGGCGCCATGGTATAAAAGCAACTAAGGTGCTGAAGAGAGGTCAAGAAAAACGCAAAATAATGAACAAGGCAACCCCGAGCCCTGTTCCACGAGATAAAACTGTATGATTTCGCAATGGGTCATGAGATAGCAGTTGCAGATGAAAACATCTGTTTTAACTATAGCAGTGCAACTCTTTGTCCGATGTATATAAACAATCAAACATTACAGCTGAACCTTTGAATCTTTTGTATTCTCTACCAGTATTGGGTCCAATAGCAGTTTGCAAAAACAGTAGGCGTACTACCGTTTCTATTTATAGTCACTAATTCTTACAAAAAGTCTGTCTTGATTTAACTTCTGTCAAAAAATTTATGACATTGTGTTCATTTTCATTTATTTTTCACTTTAAAGTTAAAACATTAGAGCCACTTCTGAAAATGTTGTACACATATCAGTTGTTCCTACCCACTGCGAAACACGAAGAGCTCAATTCTGTATCTTGTACAAAATTATACTTGGCAGAAAGCGGAAATTTGAATGAATATTAACAGAAATTAGTAAATAACGAATATACACTCGGTGAAAAGAATACAACACGCCTTAGAAGTCTTTTTTTGCACTGTTTTTTTGTTCTATGGTTTTTTTTTCTGCAGTGTTTTTGGAACCGTGGCCACTTCACTAGCAACATAATGTGCATAGATTGTTGTAGTTAGTCGTCGTCGCTGTCTTCAGCTTGACCTTGGTGTTGCCCACCACCTGGGGTGCTTGGTGTATAACTTGGCGATGCAGGACTGTAACCTGGACTTGAAGGACTATAACCAGGGCTGGTAGGAGAATACATTGGACTTGCAGGACTGTAAGAAGGGCTTGTTGGGCTGTATGATGGACTAGCTGGGCTCTCTGCACCTGGGGAAGTAGGGCTATAGCTGGGTGAAGCCGGAGAGAGGTCACCTCCTGGGGTGTATGTTGGGCTAGTTGGAGTGTACTGGGGACTGGCCGGGGAATATGAGGGACTTGTTGGTGAGTAAGAGGGGCTGCTTGGAGAGTAGCCAGCTTGGCCGCTGTATGCAGGACTTGATGCTCCTGGGCTAGATGGGGAATAACTTGGGGAGGAGGGGAATAGCCAGGGCTCGTAGGAGAGTAAGATGGACTTGTAGGTGAGTATGATGGGCTTGCGGGTGAATAAGATGGACTTGATGGTGAGTACTTGGGACTGGACGGAGAATAGTTTGGTGAGGATGGACTGTAGGATGGGGAGGCAGGGGAGTAAGATGGTGATGATGGTGCATATTTTGGACTCGATGGGCTGTACTCTGGAGATGCTGGGCTGTAAGATGGACTTGCTGGGGAGTATTTTGGGCTTGAAGGGGAATAGCTGGGCGATGCAGGGCTGTAACTAGGAGAGGTTGGTGAGTAACTGGGGCTGGCGGGGGAATAAGAGGGTGATGTTGGGAGTAAGATGGACTGGTGGGGCTGTAGGAGGGTGACGTGGGTGAGTAACTGGGTGACGTGGGTGAGTAGCTGGGGGAGGTTGGGGAATAGCTGGGGCTAGTAGGGGAGTAAGAGGGGCTGGTGGGGAGTAACTTGGGGATGTTGGGCTGTAAGAGGGTGAAGTGGGTGAATAGCTGGGTGAGGTGGGGCTATAGCTTGGAGATGTGGGGCTATAGCTTGGTGAGGTGGGTGAATATGAGGGGCTTGTTGGTGAATAAGAGGGTGATGTGGGGCTGTATGAGGGGGAGGTGGGTGAGTAGGACGGGGAAGTGGGGCTGTAACTGGGGCTCGTAGGGAATATCGGGGTGAAGTTGGGGAATAACCGGGGCTTGTTGGGGTGTAGCTTGGACTTTGTGGAGTGCCTGGGGTTCCGGGTTCGTATGCGGGTGATACAGGGGAATAGCTGGGTGACATAGCTGAGTGCTTGGGTGAAGGAATGTATGGTGATGCGGGGCTTGATGGGCCGGGGGATTGAGCTGGACTCCATGAGGGGCTAAAGCCGGGTGAGAAGCCAGAGCTCTCTGTGGGGGCTGGAGAGAAAGAAGCCGCACTTGGAGTCATGCCGGAGCCAAAGCCACCAGGTGTAAAGGAGCCGCTGAATCCTGGAGTCGCGCCACTGTTCCATGGTGTCATGGCTGGAGACATGGAGCTTGGAGAAGCCATGGAACCAAAGAACATTCCAGTTCCTAAGAAAAAAACATTACAGTTAAGTTACTAATACTTCAGTTTGAAATTATTAATAATAAATATATTATTGCTAGTAAGTAAAGTTCTATAAATGACACATATTGTTAGCTGACCCTCTACTTATATTGTGACTAGTTATGTTTTTTCTTATTATCCACTGTTGTACATGGTTTTAATATAAATTACATTGGGAAACTACAGCTTTAAGCATAAAATTTTACTCATTTAATTTACTCTGTGTATAGCATAGTTTTGAAATCAATCATTCACACAGAGGCCTAACACCCAGTGTGCTAGAAAATATTAAATATTAAGTAACACCAACTAACCTCCAACAACCCCAATATTAGTCGGTATCTCCATTGCATATTTACACTTCTCAGCATCCAGTAATAACCCGAAACAACCGGTTCCACCCGGTACTAACTGGCCAAGCATAATGTTTTCAGACACGCCATCCATGTGGTCAGTTTCTGCTGAAGAAGCAGCCTGCGAAAAATAAATAAATTTATTATATTTTAACTCTCATTTTAAAACCTGGGCAAAGAAATATTTGAATTTATGACAAGTTTTTAATTATACCAGAGCTGCCAGTAAGTTCTCTAAACTAGCTTAAAAGATAAAATTTAATAAATACAACTAAGTTTATCTGTCCTTAATTGACTGTAAACACGTAACATATGATATAACCTTGTCATAACATTGTGGAATTTTAACATATTATGTTACTTCTGGTTCAAAAGGTGTGGCGTCATACAGAATATTAAATTTCATTCCGGTCTTTGAAAAAGGACAATGATAGGTTTGTTTGAGAATTTGTCTGTGTTTAATATTCAAAAGGCATGATCTATTCAATATTAATGGGAAATCAAAACAATGTAGATTTAGCTGTTCAGTTTGGCAATTGCTTCAATATAATGAATTTTTATTGGTAATCGAAATTAAATATTTAGAAAATAAAAAAATCAATCACAAAGTTACATATGTAGTAACTTGTAAACTGGTGTAATAAACAGAACATTTCTGTTATACAACAGTCGAACCCACCTCCATTAAAATATCGACCGTCTCTTCAAACGAACACCTCATCAGCGCCCCTGTCTCTTGACGATTAATACCGTGCCTCGTGATCGCCATCAAGTGTCCCTTTGATGTCATAACCTCGCATAGTAACGCCAAATGACGATAATTGACATATGAACCATCGAAAGATATGACGTGGTTGATTTCCCGCTCCAAAGCTTTTCTCACCGCTTCTATTCCGAGAACCTTAAAAAAGGAAACAAAATTGTTTCAAAATAAAAGCAATATATTTAATATTCAGTGAAAAACCAATATACAATCAAATTTATACCATTTAAAATATCCTTGTCACATTTTACTGTACTCGAGAGGGCTGTCAGGTATGCTCATTTGTATACTGAACTGGTATTCCATATACTGTGCATACTATACATGCATATTACTGTAAACATATTTAACACTGGTTAGCATCATAATACTTACAGAGAAGATCTCACAAATATCATTAGAAGTAGTTCGGACAGGATCAATATCTCTCTCAGATAAAATCCTCATCAAAGCTGTCCCATCTGTCTCCAGGATCCAATCCTGGACTGCATTAAACTCTCCTTCTTTTGTTATCACAATTCTCTTCTTGTTTTCTTCTTTAGGTAAATGCATGTACACCTGGTTAAATGAGAGAGTATTTGTTATGGCTTGTAAAAGTCGGGTAAAAATATTTTCACTCAAGCAAGAAGGCGAAATTAAGCTGAGGTATGATTTTAAACTAATATAGAAGTCTCTTTTTTTGTCTGTCCAACTGTTGATGGTGTTAAAATAATAAAATTCACCAATTAACAAATGCTTAAGTATTCTATGTTTGAGGTACCACATGTGCTTTACTGAAGACCACACACTTGTGCAACATAACTTATTTTTGTAACCCAAACTTTACTGGGGAAATTGTTGTGGCTGTTGCACCCCAATAGTGTATTGGCTGTTACTAATATTTTACTATAGCATTTATTTTACGGCTTACTTTTGCAATTTGTGGAATACCCTGCAATGTCATGTCAGTCAACATATTAGCTTCAATATAACGCAGGAAGACATCATCTTCCATTTTATCAGTTTGTTCTTCTGTGTCTTCATCTGCTTTTTGTTCCTCACTAAAAAAAAGTTGGATACAACGTTTTTTTTATGGGATTTACTCAAAAAAGTTCATTTTTTTAAATTAATCTTTTAAATATAAAACAAAGTAATTTTAAAATACTGCAATGTTTGATGTTAACTTCTAAAGCTTGATAAAACTGGGACTTAAGTTTACAAACTGAATTTTTATTCAGTCAACGACAATATGAATTATGCTACACTTGTTAAACAAGTGGATCAAACACCCTATCATTTCTTGTTAAGACTAGAGTCGCTGTCGATCATTTTAAATTGTTTCCTCAACAGACATTATGAATTATGATACACTTGTTAGGACGTGATGTCATTTTAAATTGTCTCAACACACACCTGTTCATGATCCGAATACGAAGCACGAGTTTCTCAGCATTGTCGTCGTTGAAAATGCAATTCAAGTCGTCTCCAAACCCTGCGCTGATCTTTTCAGCAATTTGTTCCATGCTCAGTTTCTTATCTGTGATGTAAAAATAATGTATCTGTGTATAACATGATATATACGTGAAGGTGACATCTATAAATGTAAGGTTAGGGTTGCATTTTACCCCAATTGCTGAAACAGGGGTAAGATCTTATGTTTTAGCACATCAGTTTTAAACTTATCACAATTATTGTATTAATCTTAAAAACAATACCGGTCGCCCGTAAAACGTATTGTAAATAATATAACAAACACATCTAAAACAAATGTAATGTTCCCAACGAAGAAGGACAGACCTGTCATTCTCTTTCTGTCAAGTTCAATCCTAAGCAGCCATGAAGAAATTCTTGTGACGTCAAAATCTGGCATCTCATAATAAACGTTCACGAATTCTTGATCTTCTTGAATGACTGTATTCATGGGGTCAGGGTCGTAATAAATTGCAGTGTTGGCTGTCACTTTACGTAGCGTGGCGTGCTCCAATCGACATAAAACATCCTGTGTGTAATAAATTTTTTAACTGTTTTTAATTTCACAACAGTAGAGTAAAATGATATTGTAGTGATTTCTAACAATGTCTATAAATAATATGATGGCAAAAAATAGCCCATATGTAAGATACAATTTTGATTTCAAACTGTTCAGTTTAAAAAACTCAAACCATTTTCAGTAATGTAAGAAGTTAAACATTGTCACCCACCTTACACCTCTGTGCATCCCGAGTAGCTGGGCCAATCAAGTATATTGTGAGTGAGGGGGTCCTGGGTTTCTTTGAGACGTTAATCAATTCCTTTAACCTCGGCACACCAAGCGTCACATTCTTCGCTGACACACCAGCGTAATGGAAAGTGTTGAGGGTCATCTGTGTGGCTGGTTCACCAAGGGATTGGGCAGCAAGAGCTCCCACCATTTCACCAGGGTGGACTTGCGCTTGTTGGAATTTGGTCTCAATTTCACCGAGGATCCATTCAAACGCTTCAGCTGAGAGACGGAATTCATCGGCTACTCTCCGTGAACATAGGGTGGACCTGGGGCAAGTTGGAATGGTGTTATGGTAGGGAAAGGAGAAAAATAGGTAACATTTATCTCTTAAGTTGTTTTTTTTTATTTCTATGGTTTGTATAAAAAGCACTTCTAAAGAATGGCACACCAAAACAACTTTAAATAAAACTTGTTATGATTGATGATAAAGATTTTCATAGAAAACATAAAACAAATGCATATAAAGACAAAAGTTTAAACAAGTTTTTTTCACAAAAAAACAAACTGTTGACAGCAAAAAGTGATGGAAATATAAAAAAGTACAAAAACAACAGCTTTTTCTTCTTTTTTAAAACTTTTAATTAAGTATCACAATATATTCTCAGCATTCACATTTTTTTTACCTTAGATGAACATTGAATAGCAGAGTAGCGTTGCTTTGTGCTTCTTTACTCAATCTATCCTCACCACACACAATCACCAACTTCTTACTTAAATCTCGCACACCCTCAATAACACGCTGTGGGTTGAGGTTGGACGGGCTACGAAGATCAATGTGGAAAATCTTTTGTGCGTTCCAGATTAAACGACTCAGGTTTACAGGCAAGACAACCTGGGAAACGAAATCAAAAAACTTTGTTAACATTTTTATTTATTTTGTCTATTGAAATTATTCCAGTTTAATTCTGAATTTGAAACAATTTAGCTTTATTTGGCAAAATTTTTAGAATGATTCAAAATAAGTGATGATTCTATTTCTATTTTGTTCCGGCACTATGGCTTAGTGGTTAGGGGATGAAACAGAACACCTGAGTTATAACTAAGGTTGCTGCCCCACCACGCAATGATAAACAAGTTACATTTATTAATTCATGCTAACTTCATTGCAATGTTAATTACATATTAATACATAAAACAACCACTAAACTCTTAATTAATTGCCTAATGAAGCTACACTACCTTGCTATCACCAGTTGGGAAAATGGCTCGAATATTTTCACGATCTTGTTGTAATTGATCGAACTCAGTTTCTAATTCTTGTTGAATGGTGACATCAGTTTGTATCATTCTTACAACGTCTTCATTCATGCAACGCCGCATGAAACGCTCTTTGGAATAATCAAATCGGAATTTCTACAAGCAGAGGATTAATGAAAATAATTCTCACTCTTAGGCACAAAACTTACGATATAGATCTATTGACATGCTACTTAACAATATTTTGACTTGGGTTTTTCAGTTTTAATACTCAGTAATGAATTCCAAAGCAGTCATGTAGTGAATTCATTGCCTATTTATCCATACAGTTTAGAAAGTTGCTATATAATACACATCACTCATAAAGTAGTTCATTATGTGAGACTACAGTGAGTTCATGAAACATGGGTAACGTCAATCATATATTACTGTGACATTTACGCTGATAAATCTATAAGACAGTTTAAAGGCAATCAGATTATATTCTGTAAAACATATTTTTTCTTTACCCAACACCCAACAAACCACCATGCAAACAATACATATTCTACACACCTTATTAAAAGTGGCGTGACTTGGTTTAAGAGTTGCGAGGTTTTGAAATTCCACTTTCTCGCCAGCCAACCCATCTTCCCCATAACACAGTTGTATCATGAAGTCATTACACTGACGTATAGTGCCGTCGTATCTCACCATCACCGCTTCCATGGCTTTAACTAATCTTCTCTGGATGTATCCTGTTGTGTAATGGTGTATTTTATATAAAAAATATGGGATGTTTTCATACCCCACATAATTACTGCCAAGTTATAACATGGTATTTAGTTATATAGCATGACATGGGTATCTTTTTATACAACGGAAACAAATGTAATACTAATATTCAACTATTAATACATCTCTTGCATACTGTTCAGTTATAAAATGGGTGTATATTATATACCACACATAAATACTGTATTTATACACGAAATACACCTCAAGTTGTATCATATGTACCTGCTTGGACACAAGACAGAACACTGAACACACATACATCTTTTCATGTTATAACACAGCATAGGTGACTTAAAAACTATTTCTGGATACAATAGACATATCACCATACCCTCATACAGAATACAGCATGAAACATATACAAAAATTGACATAGAAATACCACCTACCAGTTTCTGCAGTTTTGACAGCAGTGTCAATGAGACCTTCCCTTCCTCCCATAGCGTGAAAATAAAACTCTGTTGGAGTCAAACCAGCAAGATATGAATTCTCAACAAAACCACGAGCTTCTGGACCGTAATCATCCTGAAGTATAAGAAATGGTCTTGGACTTTTTTATAAGGTAAAAAAATATGGTTTTAGAGAGAATATTGATAATGACAACAACTGTTCAAAACTTTAAATTATGTTGTAAATACAATACACAGGTCAGACAGGTGTAAATACAATACACAAATTAAATGAACAAATGCAGTATAAAAATAAACGGGAGAAATACAGTATAAAAATGGCATTCAAATATATAACAGAGAACAGCACCAAAGCAACCCGCATCTATCGGAAAAACCCTTAAGGCCAAAATACCACATAAACATATAGCGTAGACAAAAAATGTAGTTTATTTTGTAAAGCGTTACCTTAATAAAATGTGGAAGTGTTCTATGACGGAAACCAAAAGGAATTCGTTTTCCTTCAACGTTCTGTTGCCCCACAACAGCAATGACCTGGGAATGGGAAATTGTTTTCATTTGAGAGTTTTGAGTATTATATAGGTTAAAAAATTCAATATTTATGAAATTTTGACATTTTAAATTTTAAAAAAAGCATCCGATTTTCCATGAAAGTTTAAATAAATTATAACATAACAATAAAGCTCTTAAATTCAATAAATTACCTGAGAAATGTTAATTTTTGAACCCTTAGATCCAGCCACCACCATGGCTTTAAAGTTGTTGAAATCAGACAAACTTTTTTGAGCTGACGAACCAGTTTTGTCACGAGCATCGTTCAGAATTCTAAAACCATCAATAGTTACAATTTGTATGTCTGTTTTATTTAAATGCTGTTAATCTATGAAGTTTTCAGTATGACACACAATGGGAGTTCTACCTGAAGTTTTAGCCAAAGTTTGCCTATTACTCTAAAACTGATGTTAAATAAGTCGAAATTTAGATTGCTGTTTGAATAGAATTAAATTACTTATCAACGAATATTTTCATTAAGCATGTTGCACAACACAAACCACATTTAATGAAAACCTACCTGTTGACTTGATTTTCAAACGTTTGTCTCAATGTGTTACCAGGTGTCGGTTGTAAATCCTCCTTATGTGCTTTCTCTATAACCTGGGTGGGTGGGTAAAACATTAAGTTTTATTGTGGGTTGTGGGTTGTGGGTGTGTAATAGCAGTATCTGATGTATTATAAATCATCCTGTAGATAGAAACTAGCCAGAACAATGTTAAATTTCCAGGAATTAGCCAGAACAATGTAAAAGTAACATGCTTTTTATTTCGTTTATATTTTTTTTTTATTTTTTTTTTTATTAGAAGCAATTACATTTCATTATCGTATATCCTATGCAAAACATAGAGTAGAAAACGTATGGCTAAAATTAAAATATTAATTTTCTACTTGATTTCATATTCCACAGGCCCACTAAAAAATCTGAGCGTGATTTACCTCTATGACTTCTTGCTTGGCTTTCCTAATTTGAGTTTGAATATCCTGGTAAGTCTGAGCATCTGCAATTGTATCTCCGATACCGATTGAATGACCTTCTATCATCAACCAATTGTTTACGCATGTCTGTGGACAATGAACATTGTGAGGTCATAGTCAGGCTATATTTAAAAAATTATTAAACACAGAAAATTTTAACAAAAAGGTTACTTTAAAATAAAGTATACAAAATTGAAAATTTTCTCATACGTATTTTAATTTTACATAACTACTTTTATAAGCAGTTTTAATTGAACTAATAATAATGTTGGGGAAAAACATCAGCATAAACAGTTTTAAACTGATCTTTTGGAATTTTTTGGAATTATGCTAGCCCTGGCAGTTGGTAGCGACAGAATAAATATTTGGATATATATAATTCCAATCATGTTCCACAAAGCTACCTGTATATTGCTGTAAAACTCCCGGCAAACATCAGCATTTTTTTCCAGAGCAACAACGTGGCACAGTGAACCTGATGAGGTACCAAGTGACTTCTTACATATGATGCCACTCAGTAAGATTCCATTCTCTACTAGAACCTGTGTGTTGCGTAATAAATATGATGAGCAAAAATTATATATATACTTTAAACAAATTAAAATCCTTTTTACAAAAAATTATCTTTATTTATACAAATGTGCTTTAGTGAAGAATACAAAGCTACAATAAGTTTGTAAAACTTATTGCTATAAAAAGTCAAAATTGGGAAGTTTTAAAAGAAGAATTTTTAAGCAACACATCGAAAATATGCAACACTTGTAAAACTTAATGATATAGAATATATAAAATATATAATATATAAAACATCTGAAAAAAAAAGATTTTTAGAAGATTTTAATATTCTTTTTTTTCCCACTTACCCTTGTATCTCCCGGCGATATGTGTTTGTAAGGTCCGGAGTCCTCACCATCAGGATGAGTGCTGTGGTTCCGGATGCAATTAATCCCAGGAGGAATAATGAGCGAGAAGAGTTGTTTCCCCGTCCATAGAGGTTTTGGTTTGAGGATTGCAGGTTGGGGGATGTACCCATCCCAGTCACCAAGGTACATTAGTAAGTTCATGAAGTCGGGCTGAGATGGAAAAAAACAACAATAAACACATCAACATTCAAGCAAGGGCAATTATAATAACTTTAGGTGGAAATTTGCATATCAAATGACTTGTCCTCAGTTCTGTATCTTTCAACAGGTTTTCTTTCTTTGTCGACCAAAAACTTTATAAAATTCTTAAGATTGGAAGGTTTTAAAAATGAACAGGAAATTTCTAATTTCATCAATTTTAGTAGCATCATAGAAAAAGAAATGTGTGCTTTATGTCAATTTAAACTAACAAGTAATAAATTCATAAAAAAATGGTTTAAAATTGTTTATGTCTAATTTCCCTGCCAAGTTTTGAAGTCCAGTTGTTTATTTGGTGCACATTTGTGTTGAAACTGTTTTAAAAACTCTTTGTATTATGGGCAAAATATGGACAAAAATCTACCAGTTTCTGTATCATACTGGATCATTCATGTTTTTGAAACAATAAAATACCACATTAAAGGACCAGCTGGTATCATATATATATTCACACTTTATACAGGAAAGAAGCCATCCTGCTTAATACTTAAGCAATTCAGCAGAATTTTACGATACTACCTAATCCAATTCTCACCTTTTTAATCAATCTCTAATTCTCCAACAAAATTTAATGAACAAATTTGCAACAAATGAAAATGGCTGCTTCAAACAGACTATAAAAACCTCTTTTCATTTGGAAGTAAACAAAGAATATTTACAAAATTACATAACCGAATCCCTCTTCTGAAGGAGCATGGTTAAATCTTAAAGAAATTTTCAGGTAATATGGGATTTAGGTGCTAACAAAATCCCATCTTACCCCACAGTACTATATTGTTAAAAATTCAATCCAATATTTATTATTTACCTTTTCAATAAATGAATCTCGTTTGGTCATTTTACGAACAGCAGTCAGCGTATCTTGCACGATTCCCATGACGGGTCGATTGCTTTGAGGAGTGATGATCATCCTGTTCACCATCGCCAACTGGAGGATCTCGGCTCTCGTTTCCATGGTTTGCGGAACATGGAGGTTCATTTCATCACCATCGAAGTCAGCGTTATATGGGGTGGTCACAGATAAATTCATTCTAAAAAATTTGTTTGACCATTCATACCAGGAATTCTGCTACTCTTGCTACCAAGCATAATAACATAGCTGTTGTAAAAAACGATTTTATTGTAGTAAGTAACATAAACACGTAACTAACAGACTTTATCATAGATTATAGGAGATAAAGTTTGGATAAAATTGAGACCTTGCAATTACTGTAGCTAGTTTATACAGTTGAACAAACTTTATAATATAAAAAAAGTACTAGATTGTATAGGTTATAAAGTAAATATATTTTCTATATGGTCACAAAAAAAAGGCTTGCAAAGAAAATTTTTGATTCCTATTTTACATTACAGATGTCCTACAGCGAGGCACACCATGATACCTGGGGTTTAGGCCAATGTTAGTCGATTCCATCAAAAGAGTTTGAGATTTGGGTCAGTGTTAAATAGATGTAATTATATTCACCTGAAGGTTGACCAGGGAAGGACTTTAACTTTGTGTCCCATCATTGACATTTTATGCAAAGTAGGTTGTCGGTTAAACACTATGACATCACCATCTTTTATATGACGTTCAACCTATCATAAATGTAAGTTTGTTTAGAGAAAAAATTTGATCACATACCAGCAAAAAAAATCATGAATTACATTGGAAATTAAATTGTACAACTGATTGAACTAAAATGCTTGGTAAAAGTTATGTTATTTGCCAAAAAACCAAAACTGTTTTTATTTAAATATACTCAATATGCACAAAAAAGATTATTTAATTTTCACCATAACTTCTTAAATCCTGTGTAACAAGTAACTTTGTTGGTTGTAATGTTTACTGATTATTAAAAAAGCCCTGCGTAATCTGGGTCCCCACATTTGATCCCTCTGCACACAAGAGAAGAATTTGTAAACCCTTTAATCCTCACCTTGTATCCAACTTGCAGATGAAGATCAGAAGGTTTCGGATGATATCGAAGATCAATTCGATCCCCGCTGTCACGGATGATGTATTTTGCTCCTGGATACTGGTTGTTGCCACGACGAACCAGTTCTTGCATCCTCTCTATGTTGAAAGGAGTCACAATCTCCGGGTACGTCATGTTGCAAGCTATGGATCGTGGAACACCAACCTATGTGGGGGATAATGGGATTATATGATGTATAACAGTAACACTTCAGCTATATTGGCAACTCAATATGAGCTAATATATATTGTATGTGTTTCGCAGCCAGGTTTTATTTGACACTTTTCCTAAGTAGTTTTACTTATAGCGTGGGGAACAATGGAATTGTATGATGTATAATAATTGTTTAATATGCATTTAACCATTGACTTAAAATTAAATAAGCCATATTTGTATTAAACACTAGTAAATTTCTAGATGTAGGAGCTATTTATTTAAAATTTATTAAGAAATTTTTAAAAAGTTTTACTGTATAGCTAAGTTTTATCTCGGAAAAAAAACTAAAAAATCTGTTTATAATTCAATACCTCATCAATTTTTAAATTAGGATCAGGTGTGATGACAGTACGTGCAGAAAAGTCAACACGCTTCCCCATCAAGTTGCCACGAATTCGTCCTTCCTTTGCTTTTAATCGTTGTTTGATTGATTTTAAAGGACGGCCCGATTTTTGTAAAGCCTGGAAACGAATAACAATTTTCACTGATTTTTTGTTTTGTTTATGAGCCACAACATAAAAAAAGAAGACAATTGTGTTTAACTTTATGGAGTCATTCATATACAGTGTCATATATATATTCATAATTCCCATCTTACCTTAGGCACTCCAGGCATATCGTTGTCAGATAGCGTAGCCACGTGATACTGCAGTAGTTTCACATCTTCCAGTATAATATGAGAGGCAGTTCCATTTTGTTCGTTGCGTTTTAATTGTTGGTTTGCTTTAATAATGTCGGCCAGTTTGTGAGTTAAATCATCCTGTAACGTTCGAATGAGTTTATAAATTTAAAATTTATAGTTTTAGTGAATTAATACTTCAAGAGAAAAACTGTTATATATATGTAATTTTGATTAACAAAGCTTTTTTACCTCAGGAGGATAGTTATATAAACATGTCATATTTTCTTACTACCAAAATAAAAAAGAATGAAAAGAAGACTATTCCCCTCACACACTAATACAAACAATCCACACCACACACCTGACTCCTTGCACTCCCTCCCCCCATAACAACTGATGGTCGAACACAAAGGGGAGGAACGGGGATCACAGTGTTTATCATCCATTCAGGCCGCGCGAAACGAGGATCCATCCCGAGGATCTCAGATTCTTCATCAGATATTCTCTACAATGTAAAGGATATTTATTAATAGATGGAATTAATTAAATTTCTAGGCCTAATTTTTTTATGGCATGCCACTTTTAAAACAGGGATAACACCATATGTTTTAGCATTCTGTTTGGCAACTATGAGTGTAAGTGTAACTGTATTTTCGCAGAGTTATTTAAGATTTCGTTAAAAGATTTTACTCATATGATTGTTAAAATATATATCGCTCAGGTCTTAATTGTCAATGTTACAATTGATATTCTTAAAAAGCTAAAGCCTGCAGAACCTTGATGATATGTCCTTTTACAATATAACTTGTAAATAGTAAAGTAGTCTTTTAAGTTCCCGATAAATTCCCAGGGTTGCAGCACCAACAAAAACACATCTTGAGAGCAATACAGCTTTGTGTGTATTGTGTGCCACATACCCTACCTTAAATATCTCATGCACACGTTCCGCAGAAACAACTATCTTTTTCTCTTGTGAGTCTTCATTCACATGTTTCCACTCAGCAATTAATTCCATTCCTTCTCGTCTAATCTTTGGCTGGTATCGTCCACAACCACCATGGCCCACTCTGTTTATATTTACAACTTCTTATTAAACTTTAACTCTATATTTCTGTTGTTAGTTTTATTATAATTTCTATCTAATAAAAGACACTTGACTATCCAAGTGATAAAAATATATATATATATTCTTTGTTTTTATCTTTGTTTTCAGTTTTATCATAAGCAAGACGTTAAATATAAATATTTTATTGCACACCCACAGTATAAGCACCTTACTTAGGCTTATTTATATGTTGTTTTACTTTTTCTACTTAGCAAGCAAAACACTGATTTCGTTTCTTCTTGGTTTATTATATAATCACTTAATATTGTTGATATGATATCATCATTTATATCACAGAGTCGCGACTTACAGGGGGAACAATAACAAAATAAAACAAATCTTACTTTCTTGGTTCATCTTCATCACGTTGCTGAACATCAAATGTATTATCCATCTCCTCACCTCCTTCACAAATATTCTTCCCTTTACAAAGTTCGTAGACATGAGCTAACCTCTTACGGGGTTGACCCTTTGATTTAGCCATGATTTGACGAATTTTTGGATTTCCCTGAAATTAAAAAAAAATGTAAAATTATTATGAATACATCCAAAAAAATGTAAAATTATATATGAATACAGAGATAAAACATCTACAAGACATTTTTTATAGTTTTTTGAATTGATAGAAACATTGTAGGAAGATTGTGGAGAATTTTGGTCAGTATTGAATTGTATTAGTTTCTGTTTTTCAGCTACTGACTAGTCTATTATAATATAAACTCCTTCTTTTGTGTATTGTTGTTTTAATAAAACCAGAAATTATTTTAAAGCGATGTAAACCAGTCCATTATAATATGAACTCCTTACTAAATGTATTAACTTCAGATGGGGTATTCTAATTGAACAAACATAAAAACAATGCATATATATATATAAACACCTTTTCAACAAGCAAGCGCGAACAGTAGAAACAAACACAACGAAGAACTTTTATTGTTTTCGTTAGAAAGCCAGTGTGGAATACAGGTTTGGCAAGTTCTATGTGACCAAAGTGTCCAGGACAGTCAGTCATGTTGCCAGCGCATGTTTGGCACCTGGTGTATAAAATCAAGTTTCAGAATAATAAAACTATGAAGATTTAAGTATTTCGCCTGTTTAATTTCTTTTTTACTTCTGTATTAAAAATTCAAGTATTGCAAAATAAAGTATATATATATATGTATAAAGTGTATAATTATGTATGTATTAGAAAAATAAAACATTTTTTCAAAGATTCCATTTATTCGTATTTTCCTATGATTTTACTTCTGTGCCTAAAATTCTCAGCTTCTACAAGTAGATGGAAGTTCATATAGTATTGTTGCATTGGAAAAAGGCCTAGGCAACACCAATTTATTCCTAATAATGTGTGTCAAATAGATAAATGAAGGCTGTGAGTTATTCATCCTGGGGAAGACAACCTGTATCGGGCATCCAAACATCGATACACAATAAATACCAGAAGAGCTGTTTGAGATGACAGGTAAATCAGACCACTGTCGTTTTCCAGTCATGCGAGGTTAAAGCTAGTTACATTCATGTATAATAAACATGGCAGCAACAATTTACATATACAAAGAGCAGAGGCTGCATGTGGTAACATATCATAACTGTTTATTCAATTCTTTGAATACAGCAACAAGGTCAGATTAGTAAGTAAAATGGAAGGAGAAAAGGAATTAGCAGCAAAATGACAGGTACATTATAGCCTACATAGTATATATGTGTGTATGGTACCTTGACATTCTATCAACAACCCCCTGACGTGGGTCCATCAACCCCAACAGCTTTGGTCTTCCCCCTTCTGACACTTCAGGGTATTGGACCCCACCTTCAGTGACTGACATGCGTTTCTATGGTAACAGTTTTAATGTAAGAAACACTTTTATGTTTGAAAAATTTTTATAAATTTAAGTTGTTTGTTAGCTTTTACACAATGGATTTATTTATGGATTATTAATTTGGTATGTAAAGGCATTAATAACGATGTTAGTTGTTAATAGCCATGAGGAACAAAATACGTTTTATAAAGGATAATTGATTGTATACAAATATACAATAAAGTGTAACGTACGATTTCATCTGGGCTGAGAATACCAAACTGGACTCTTTTTACAAGTTTTAAATCGACGCTCGACTCTGTGAGTGCCATGGTTTTGTTTCTGTAGCACGTGTGCGCTCTATTCGCGCGCCGCGCTCAAATGCGGTTCTTCTTCCAGCGCTGGTTGGTATATAAAGAGGGCTGTGACGTCAGCTAAGAGAACCTCTCGGTAGGTTCTATGACGTCGCCTTGAGTTTTCAGGACAGCACGTATTTTATAAAGACTTAACTGTCTCACAAGGCTATAAATATAAATAAACAAATTTTGTACTTGTTGCTAATAAATATTAATAAATTAACCGATACCTGGGCACCAGTCTAGCGCAGTTCTGCTTTGTTTAGAGCAGCTAACGCTGAAACGCCACTTGGGCAACTGAAGCTTTGTAGACACGCGGCTACTATTTATAGGGCCTAGAGTAGGCGGAGCGATTTGGTCCACTGAATTTTGTCTGCCCATATTTGGGAGATGGCTCGTGACGTAGTTAAGCTGTGATTGGTTAGAATTTTTAAATGATTGACACCTACAAAGTTCGAGAGAAAAGAAAAGAAGGCAAACGTCGAAATCGAGAGAAATTGGCGAGTGACGCTTCTCTTCAGCAAGCGGGTGCGCGCGAGGCTAGGAAGGCAAGGGAAACGTAAGGCCTATTATACTGTACAAATCTCAGACGAATTTTAGACTATGAAAAGCACTACATTTGCGAGCTTTATTCTCTTAGAATTAAAACGATTTTTAAAAAAAAATCGTACCAACATGTTCTACAGGTCATGGGTTAAATTTTGGTATATATATTTTGTACAATTAATTTAATTTTGTATAAGTTTAAGCGTGTCGAAATGTGTCACTTTTTTTCTCTTCGTTGACTTAACTGACCGCCATTGCTCGGTCGCCATCTTGGAACGGAACAAAGTATTGTTACAACAATTACTTCATAGCGTTATTGTATTTTTTTAAACTCTATAGTACACTAACATGTTAAAAATTGTGTTTTTTTTGACATAAACTAATAGTTCGTTTTTATTGTCCCATAATGGTAATAAACGACTCTGTATTTAATTGTTTTCGTAGTAGTACGTTGTTTGGTTATATATTTCACTGCTGTATTTGCGTATTACGAAATCTTTGTGAAACTCCGGTACCTGAACAGGCTGAACTAAAACATAAAACTTGTACTGTAAATCCATATTTCCTGTTAAACTGTAGTTATTGTTAAGTGTATATTTTTCTAATACATCGTATTACGGGACGTTTCGGACCGCCCGTTTTATTTCGTATGATCACGTGATAAAATAGTTTTCGTTTTTTTAGTGAATGCTACATGTTCTGTGTTTTTTATACACAAGGAACTTGTTGTGTGATTTTAATTTCACTGAATAAATTAAATATTGTAATTCAAAAACAAGTGTCTTGCTTATAATGCAGTGATGTAACTGATGTTATTAATATATTTTAGTTCAATGCTTTAGAAAAGATCTAAAATCACGGTACAGTAGTATTTGAATGAAAAGAAATCTATAAAAGCAGTTTTTCAGTTAACACCAAGCAAAGTACAGGGTGTGTACTACATTAAATAATTGTTAAGGAAGTGTACCAGCAAATGAGTAAAGAACTATCTTCTTAAACAGAATATGTCACAATTGTGCTTTCTATTGGCATGTTCAATAAACAAAATGAAGCAAATTGGCTCAACTAAACACATTGTTATTGAAGCCATTTGGTAAGGCAAGCATACATCTTGGCTAAAACTAACAAACAAATGTGACATGGATCAAATTAGAACTCCATCATATAAAGAAAAATAGTTTACCGCAGTGTACATATGTAAAAAATCTGCAAAACTAATTCGTATAATACTAATATCTGCAAAAACTAATTAACATAATACGAAACCAATTTTAGTGTACAAAAGCAAGTAAAAGTACTAAAGAAATAAACAAATACTCAGCTTATCTATGCACAACCGCATTAGCTTATCTATGCACAACCGCATTTAAAGCTGTAGGACCTAAAAATTTTCTCGATGTAAGTTTGGAAGTTCTGGACGGAGAGCATATTTTATCATCCACTTCTTTAAGCTGTTTTTCCAATGCAAAAAGTGTTGTTTGAAGTGCGTCGTTGGAGTTATTGTCTGGTTCTTCATTTTTCTGTAGCACATCTGATGCATTGGTTAAAAAAACTGAAGTGTGCGCTGCCATATCTGGAGGTCTGGTACGCTTCACATTAGGAGTAATGCTGACACTTCGAAACCCTACAACACAGTTTATGATTATAAATAACAATATCATATTGATATGAACACAAAAGATTAAACAATAAATGGTATTATTGTAAGCAGATGAAGGTATTTAACACTTGAGCCTACATTTAAACCTTGAAATTTGTTTAAATTCTGGAATGTAAATGCTTTATAAGCCTAAAAGTACACTAACCTTGACGGTTTTGAGTTTGGTAGTGTTAAAACAGACATGACAACCCACATGTATGATACAATTTTAACATATAAAATCTGATTTCATTGATACCTGAACACCTGTTTTGTTTAACCTTTATAAGAATAATGTTTGGCTCTTTGTAAACATATTACATTAGTTTAATTAACAAACTTCCTTATCCTGACTTCTAAGACTAAAAATATATCAAACTTTCCTCACTGCCTGGGTTCTTTCTCGGATCCGCTTTAACTTCCCCATATCTGATCAGCTTATTAAAATATAAACAGTGTCAAAACAAAAAGATAAATTTACACAGGTATAAATAATGCTGGAGTTGAAAGTAGGCAACAGAATTTGCTACAATCGAATGTAGGCTTTAACTATTTTTAGGGGGCATTTAAGATCCAAGGCTGGCAGAATATTGAGAAATTTATATATATTAACATTTGAAGAAAGTATGACTAACAATTGGGCTGAGGTTTTGTAGGTTTTATTAAAACGAAATCATGAAAAGTTTAGGAATTTAAATAAAAGCCATATAAACCATTGGTTAAGAAAGTTGAGAATAAAACACCCCACCATGTGATAAGCCAACTTGAATCAGACATAAATTACAAATTGGGCACCATATTATAATGACCGTCATTGCACCACCAAGAGCAATTAATTAATACGCAAACAGTTATATTATTCTTTACATTGAATATTAAATGAGATACTTGGTACTTACTTAATGCTTTGTATAACTCTCTTCTCATTTTTAGAGTGAATTTGTTGACCAGGCACAAAGCAGTAACAGCAGCAAACCCCACATTGCAACCAAATATTATATAGAAGTTTCCCAACCATGAAAACTTACCAAAGTTACCTTGCAACTCAAACACAGTGATGCCTGAAAACAAGTGGAGTATTTTAGGTCTATTCATATGTGTGTGAGATTTTACAGTGGTGCATGCCATAGGACCTAAGATTCTGGCTAAAGTTAAACCATTACTTCAGCTCACAGGCTAAAACACCCCAGTTAATGCTGATGCAGCTTTTGTGTTAAAAGACGCAAGGGTCTACAGATGGGTCAACTTTGCATCTTAACACCTAGGTTCTAGACATGCCTTGCTGTAGAATGATATAAAAGGTACTACAGTGCGGCACCTCATAGGACAGAATATCAGACCCAACTTGGTCCCAATTGTGCATTTTTAGCAAAATAGCAAAAAGGGGCAGATTGCATGGGCATATTGGATCTTTCTTTAAAGGTTTCTTCATAAAATTAGAACTAATCTACTCACCTAATACTCTAGATAGAACTGGTAAAGATGAACTTAGCAGTTGAACAACAAGGCAGTTTAAAATGATCTTCGTAATCTCGGTGTTGTATTTTTGAGGTTTTAGCAACCTGAACCCTGGCATGTTGTATAACCCAACTACAGATGCTAACATCAGGTATAATACAACTGAAACCTCAACAAAGGTTCCAAATATACCAAATGGTGATAATGAGTTTGCCCCTAATGTATGTAGTGAAGGTCCTTCAGTTACATCATTTACTTCTGTTGGTAAAGTTTCAGTCGTAAGCCAGAACTGCCACCACCAGTGCACTGCTTCTTCTTTTTGTTGCTTTTTTTCTTTTGGAGATGTTTTTGGACGATAAATATTTCTAAATATGAAGCATAGTTAGGTAAAAGTGAAACATGGTTGAGTTAAGAGTATCACACCAAAACAGAGGCTCTATGACAACAAATATGGTTCATAGGTTCACCAAAAAAAGGCTACGGAAAGAGTTTATGTAAATGGAAAAAATAAAATAGAAACACAAGATGACGAACTGTACTATGGGTTAGAAGCTACCTGTAATCTTTTCCAAAATCCTCTCTGGAAGTGCTTGGGTGAAGTTCTTCATCTCCAACAAAGACAAGTTTCAATATATGAAAGGATACCTGGATGATAATGCCGGTAAAAGTTTTATACTGTTTTATACTGTACTGTTATAAAAATATTAACAAAGTAACATTTATGAGTAAAAAAATCACTAACAACGCTACATATTAGAAGTAAAAAAAATCATTAACGAAGTTACATAACATCTAATGGTCTACTCTATGACATAAAAAAGGATTACAAGGTAACTACTACGAGAGCAAATACAACTGGTTATAACCTGACCTGCAACAATTTGATGTTAAACATTGTCATTCCTAAGAGTGAAAGAGATTTTCTGGCAATTGTTTGTATTATGATATATACGTTTTATCTGCTATACCACCAAACAAATGCCAGAAGTTCTCTTTCACATTAACAATACACCTGGCGGCAATAACATTGCCATTCATATTTATATTACAATGTTATCTATGTAATAAATGCAAGCTATATAACAATATCATACCATGCACAAAGCAAGGCCAGTAAGCACCAACAGAAGAATCATAGCAAGAGGATAGCCAAGGTTTCTTTCAAGTGCTGATGCCCTTTTTCTTCTTTCAAGTTTTAATCTTGTTTTCTTTGTGGATTCAAATTCCCTTTGTAGATCCTGTTTTTCTTGTTGGCTTACCTTGGCCATGTAGGAGGCAGATTTCAGCTTTCTTTCCAATGCTTCCTGATAGGAAATAAACAACTCTTATACATGACCATAGTCTACTTATTTACTACATTGATTAGGTTAGTGGTGTAACATTTTATATCAGGACAAAAATACTATGTAGTTCCGCAATAAATAATAAAAATGATAATCTTAAAAAAATAAAAACCTTAACAGCTGATTTGGTAGTCTTCTTATAATGGGACAGAATAAAAAATAAACTTTTCCTAGAACAGTTACATGCAATGGTACAGTAGAAAAATTATGTGCTGTCCTGTCAATTTTGATCAAAATTCAAACAGCCTGTTTGTAACTCACAGCAGTCACAAACTGCTAGCTTTTTGGCATCTTTAAAACACCAGTGCTTACTTATTATTATCACACTTAATTAGGAAGTATTGTTAAACTAGAAAGCACCTCTTCATATTTTTCTGCTTCAATTCGGTTGTCATTATTTTCAAACAGCTTTGGCTTAACTAGCAGGTGACCCATAGCGTCAAATAAAGTTGTGAAGCCAAGGGGGGCACATGTGACCACCATCAACACCACACATATGCATAGCAAGAAGGAGTAGAGATACTGTACATAGTAACCACTTACTCTCATCAAAATTTCCTGAAAGTTTCAAGACTAAATTAGAACGAAAAAAGATTGTAATTGTATCTACCTTGTTTTGGTAAATGCTTTTTTCATGGGTTGTCAGTACTAGTACAAAATGTGAAATAATTTCCCTAAATTTAATGATGAATTAATTACGGTAAGCAACAAGTGGTAGTTGTTTTTAAAATCCCTATAAGGATGGTAATAATTATAAAACTAATAAAAAAAGAGAAAAGTAAAAAACAGAAAAATAGAAAAAGTAGCTTGTAGTGCCAAAGCACATGGTAATTAATGTGACATGAATGACTGCATGGTAAAATCATTACAAGACTAGATTAACAGTGACATCAATTAAAACAATGTCATTGTCATATGTATGTTTGATAAAACTTAATAACACAAATATATGACTAATAGTCTACTATTGTATATTTCAGGCTTACATGAATTTAACCTTATTTATGTATTAGTATTTACTTCTATTTTAAAAAATATATAGGGAGAAATTGTGCAGTTTGTAAGATAATATATGTAACATTCTGGAACAGGGGTTCTAAACTTTTTGAAGCACACCCCCCAATGAAGATCTCAACAAACTTGCGCCCCCCCCCCCCTTTTTTTTTAAATTATCATAGTGGTGTTCAATTAATTTCTGCCATGATCCACCACAGCCAAACCTAACATATTGGACATTTAAACCGCGCCCCCTTGTTTGACTGTATCTGTATTATTGCGTAAAATACATTATCGCGATCACCGCAAAAGTGAAATCAAATAACCGTTCCGTTTACATTTGCGTCATAGTTTAGCCTTATATTTGCCATGTTTTCCTTAGCCAGGTAGACTGTTTGTTACGAAATAGTAGGGATTCATTGCATCATAATAGCGATTGTTTAGCCTGGCAATTAATTAAGACATAATAGCAATTCACTTGGCGATTATTTGCGTCATAATAGCGATTGACACCTCATCATTTAGCATGTGTAAGAGGTTTGAAAACAGACTTAAAGGTTTGCTGTTTTAATTTAACTTTTGCGTGCGTCGTATTTAAGCCTTTTGAACACCACTGTTAAGACATAAAACACTTTATTTTATAGTTTTTCGCACCCCCCTTCCGAGTGTTACACGCCCCTCAGTTTAAGAACCCCTGTTCTGGAATGATGGTAGATTCAAACTTCATATCCACTGCACACCGCTAGTAAGATGTTACGCCTTACTGTAAGACCTCACCCATTTAAAATACAATTTGACATAATATTTCTATATTTAACATTAGTAACTTTAAGGGTATGTCACCTGTGCTGAATTATCATGGTCAAAGAATGCCAAAGCCAGAACAGCCATTCCTAGCACCAATACAGCCAACAAGACCAACACTGTTATGGTTTCATATACACGTGACATTAAACCCTTCTTTTGACCAGAGAAGCCTTCTGATTCAGTGAAGAAGTATGAAAATGGAAGTAGTGCGAATAGAGAGGCATTACTCAATATGAAAGTCCACTGCCAAAAGGCTGAAATAAAATTTACTATTTTATAAAAAATTTGGGTGTTTTGTTGGTTTATACTTGTCACTGCATATATTAAGCAAAACAGCAGTGCCAGGTTTTATATAATATTGAAAATTTAAGTGCATTTGCAGTACAAAACAAAATATTATACGGTATAATTTAGTTAAATATATAAGTGAAAAACATTACGCCGTCATAAAATAAGCTGTATTGATTTATTTTCCTTTGGGCAAAGCAAAATCAATGCCTGTCCATCAATGCATCTGCTGCTATTCATGAACATAAAACCAAATAACATCCTGTCATTTTGAATGAATAGATACTGTGTGTGGGTGGAGTACAAAGTACAGTAATAGGTATTTGTGCACTTACTGTGTATGAGAGCACCGTTAAGCCACTGCACCCAATAGCTATCTGGATACAGATGAACAACTTCATTGCTCAACATCGACATTGGAAGCATGAGAATTGAACTTATTGATACAGCTAACGAAAATGTGCACAAATAAAATGAAATTCTGTGAATAAAGAAAACGTTTTAAACCTCTGTGCTGACACATAGGTGTAAAACAAACATAACTGTTTAACAAACAAAACTAAAAAACTGTCCCACACCACAAGCCAAATTAAATGTTAAAATTATCAAGGTATAAAAATCATATGATGTATACATATACATATTTATGTATTTAGTTTGCTGTGACACACACAAAAAAAAGAAAAAAACAACTTACACCAACGTATTGTGAATAATAAAAACAGGTTTTTTGTTTTCACCTGAATGCTTTGGCATCTTCATCTCCTCCATACAAACCATCTCGCTCCTTCTTATGATGAAACCGAACAATGATCAAGTAAGAGATTACGAAAAGAAAGATGAATGTAAGAAGAACGATGATATTTTCTCTGATCTTTGGTAAAAAGAAGAGGTTTAGATTAAAATTGACAACAAAACAATAAGTACAATAAGTAAAACAGCTAGGAACTGTCTTTGTGGAGATGATAATACCGCAATGCAAAAATTTACCAGCCTATTCGACATTGTATAAAAGTTTATTATGTTATATCATTTAGATTTTTTTAAATGCAGACCAAAATTAAACAGTCTAGAAAAGTTTTTAAACTGTAAAACAATCAATAAACATTAAAAAAAACAATATCAACTAATTTATTTAATGACCCCTAAAAACTTTAATAGTATTACGAAATATTGTATGGATGACATTTAAAGTAAAACTACAAAACTTTGAATGCCTCATGAAAATAAAATATTATCCCATATCACATTTTGTCAACGTAACCGTAAACATTAGAGCATAGTAAGGTGCCAAGCAAATGTAAACAAATATTAACTCATGATATAAACAAGTAAACTACTGTCAAAACAATACACAAGAAAGACATAACATAGCAGGATTTTTATTTATTACTTTAAAAAACTATAATAAACATTACATTGTTTGAATAACGACGTAAATCACATCAAAACAACAGTTGCTAAACAAAAATGGGGAAATGCTGTGGGAAAAGCGTCAGATAAATACGGTAGAATGTTAATCCTCCGCTATACATTAGGATGGTGGAAAGCGCTAGAGGTTGGTAGTTAGGGAGGTATTAATTTGGGGTTAGTGGTTACAGAGGTTAGTGGTTATATCATGTGGGTTAGTAGTGATGGGTCAGAGGTTATTAACGAAGAGGGAGAATTCTTTACTAGTACCAAAAAGGTAATAAGCTTTTCATTCTTGCTACACCTAAATATGAACCAAGTATATTTGTAATTTAAATAATAGCATGACATACCACATTGTTAAATTCTTCCTCTATTTCTTCAATTGATTTTTGTTTTTCCTGATTTTCAGTGGCACTGTAGAAGTTAGTAATCCAATCCAACATATTTCAAGTTTAAAGATACAACATTGGTGCTTGCTTCATTCTTACAAACTTACAATAACTTTAATGGGGTATTGGCATTGCGTATCTGCGATTTAAACATTTATAAAAGTAAACAAATAAAAAAAATATTATTTTTGTTATTTCATAGCTTTTTTTTAGTTGGTTCTTTTACGGGCCAGTCCAAACAGTGTTAATTAAAATTCATTATGCGGGCGAGAAGCCGTTTAAAATCACTGCAGTCTCTGAAAATTTTGCGGCCACCTGAGATCTTTAAAGAGCGAACATTCGTTAATGATACAACGTTAACATTCTTCGCGATGTTATTGTAACGTAATAAAGAAAGTAGTATATGAGAGAAGAAATTGTGTTTCTTTTTTCTTCGTAAAAGGCCTTTTCGGCAAAAAAACGCATAACACATTTTTCATTCAAGTTTTGTTATTAAATTGTTAACTTTGTGTAATACGGTATGTATACGTTTAAAAAATCCCATAGATTTTTCTAATTTAAATTTATTGTTTTAAAACAAAATTGAATTTTTTTATGTATGTGGCGAAAGATCCGAGAAACTTTACATTATATTTAAAAGAGTAGAAGTTCAAAGTTCTGCCATTCAAAACAAAATTTACAGATCATATGTAATCAAAAATAGTTAACATGTCACGTGGAACAACCGAATCTAAAGTACTGCAAAAGAATTTGCAAGACCAGATAGACAGGCTTGTCCAACAACTTGCAGACTTGGAGGAATCAAAGTAAATGAAATGCTACATTTTAAACCGTATTGGTATATGTAAATGACATTGCTTTGGTAATTTAGAGATGATTTAGAAGACGAATATGAAGAAATGAAAAGTGAAACTATAGAACAACTAAAAGAAGTCCGAGAATCACTTCAAAAGATGGTGAAAGGAGATGTATCTTTGGTTGATGATGTCAATGCTATGCAAATAGTAAGTTTGCTCATGAACATATTATTAAACTATTATTTAATAAAACTGTGTATATTCATGCCGACTTACAAAGATTTGGTGCATAATTATGTAGTTATTCTATTATAGGCCATTCAGGCTGCTATCTCAGATGCTTTCAAGACCCCTGAGGTGATAAGACTCTTTGCAAAGAAGGAGCCTGGTCAATTAAGAACAAGGCTCAGTGGAATTGAAAGGGATTTTAAAATTGGCAAGCTGGTCAAAGATGATTACAATCAACAAAAAGTAGAGATTCTGACTGCCGTAAAAAAACTAGGAGACACAGTAAGCATTAAATAACTTATCTACTATAATTATCTGTACCTTTAATTTGTATTTGAGGAACCTGGTATTTTTGCATTCAGAGTCCTGACTCCAACATTCCAAACTTACAAATCACACGGAATATAAATTCACCACAGAAGTGAGAAGCTATGTACCAGTGCAACTCGCATGTGCCACCGAATTTGAGAAAAATTATCAATAGTTGTAAACATTGTTTTTTTACAGCTCACAACTGAAGAACAAATGTTTCTATCACAAAACAGTTCAACGTCATTAAGCAACTTTCAAAATGTAGACGATTCTTCGGAAGCAACACAAGTTTTAGCAGCAGCTGGAAATGAGATTCGATCTCAAAAACATTGAGTTACTTACTTTATCCCAGATTTTTAATATAACATGGTGAAGTTGTCACTGTGTTCTATCATTGCTAAACACAATGAGTTTATTGTTATTCCAATAATCATATAATATATTATTGAGTTAACATAATTCTTATATTTTATGATCCATTTTCTATTAATAAACAAAATTGTCGCAGAAAAAATATTCTTCAATAAAGAGGCCTGCTGCAGATTTTGGATTGAAGGTGACAGAGCTAAGCCCTGACAGCCAGGTATTTAAAATCTGTAAAAGAAAGCATAGTCAATTTTCAAAACAGTGGCTAGGTGAAAAGCATTAGTTCCGAAAGCAGCAACTTTTACCCTTGTGTATAAACCTTTCTAAATCAACACAAAACCTTCCCTTGAGTATTAACTCCCTAAAAGAAAATATAATTAGTGATATTTATTTATATTTCACAAAATTGCATAATATTTTATAAAAGCATAGAGCAGGATCATGAAATTAACTGTAAATAATTGTATAGTTGCTATAAAAGGCTTCAGAACTTATTGCAATAGAGAATACTTTATTACATATTAAAAAATTAAACTTAATCATTCCATGTTAATAAATGTACAACTCCTGAGAATTTGGCATGATACAGTTCTTGTACAGATATATAGTAATAGTATCAATGGTAGTTTTTCCAACATAAGCACAAGGTAATAGTGATTAAGATACTAAATTGAAATAAAAAGTTTGCTGAGATATAAGTATTTAGGTACATAGTGGGACACATATTATGAATGGAATTTTTTTAAAACAAGGAAATTGATGAATTATTATAAATACATCATACATGATATTAATTATAAAAACATGATATTACTGGACAAGGTGAGTCTAAAAGGTGCGTCCAGCAGGCCTGTATAATTTTACGTTTTTTTAGGATTTAGCTTGCTCAGACAAGGTATAGGTATGTTAGTTGACATACTTTACACAAAAAAAACAATATTATAGCACACATAGTACCAATGATTTTTTAGTACACAGAGAACAGCTTTGAGGGTTTGGTTAAGTGAGGTATATGAGTTGCGGTACAATAAAGAAGTATCAATGTCAATGCACCACAGTAAGTTTTTAAAATGGTTATGACTCTTATGAGTTAAAAAGTATTCAGTAGCCTATTGTAATCATTTTTAGCTTGACAAATACTTTTCCCAACTTATGTTTGTTACATTTTTGGTGCAATGTGAAAATCTTGATTTAGAATTTTGGTAACTTCATTTGCAACAATTTCAGGTTCAAGAAGATGGACAAAGTGATTTCCTTTTACTTTAATAAACACATGGTTTGGTCTTTCAAATAAACCCATTTCTTTGTGCATCCTGTCCACCCCCACACTTTTTTTCAAGCCGTTTTCGGGTAAAATATGATATATTGGCATATTTGCTTTCTTGGTAAACACAAGAGCATCCTCCACCTCTTTGTAATGTATGTGCACTTTTACAACTCGTACGTCTCTTCTGATTTTATATTTGCCATCTTTTTCTTTTGAAAGTCCTCTCTCTAAAAGAATATTTGCAGCTTCATCATCTAAAGCTTTATTAGAAGCTTGCAACCGAGATTTGGCCTCATTGAATGTGTAAACAGGGTAAGATACTTTTCCTTCAACATCCAAATGGTGTTCAATGCCAACCCTCTGTAAATCTATAATTTCTAAGTTCTGAGAATTCTGAAATCCTGCAATACCAATAGAATCAAGGAGAATAATCTTTTCCACCATTTTAGGAAACACTGCAGCAAAGAATGCCACAGTAGACCCTCCCAAACTATGCCCTAGAGCAATGAAACTTTTCCAACCCATATATTGTGCTATGCCATATATCATAGAAACATAACTATAAACTGAGTAAAACACCCCAGGTGGTAAACTAACTGAATGTCCATGTCCAATCATATCCATTGCAACATAATAGTGATTCTTTGGTAAAAGTGGAATAAGCTTCTCAAAAGTATTACAGTTGTCTTGCCAGCCATGTAAACACAAAACAGGAGGATCTTTTGGGTTTCCAAAAGCTCTTCCACACAGAATACCAACATTAATTGGGACCTTTATCTCTCTGCTTATACCACGCTTAGTTGTGCAGATATACGATGGCCCATCTTGCTTTAAAACCATAATTTCAAATAATATGACAAATTTAAATAAATCATCCACTATTGCAACTACACATACTCCTAATATGTTGCAATTTTTAACTCTTTCATATCTCCTACACTCTACAGTAAATCTATGGAATTAAAATAACAGGTTTGTATTAACACTGAATTAAATTAAAAAATATATTTCTTAAGGCTACTAATTATTAAAGGTGATTGCATATAATCATTTTGTTAAAGAGCAGTTATTATTTTGAATGAAAATAGGGTAGTAAAGTAAACGCAAATGACACACTTAATACATAGGATAATTTAAAAGAGGCACAGTAGACAAAATACAAGTGCAAGATGAACTTTAATCTCAATTAATATTTTACCACACAGCAGTTGCATAAAGACCTAAATCATTGAATACAAAGGTAGTAATGGATTAAATTAAATGAATAAGTCAGAATACAGTGTAAGGCCAATGAATAATAGGTGTCAATTTTTAAAACAGGAGAGACATTAGGTTTTAGCTCCTCAGTTTTAAGAATAAAACAAATCTACTATGCTGTTGGGGTGTTTTTTTTAAAAGCATTAAAGTCCTTATGGTTGATGACTATTACTGCATTTCAGAAATGAAACACCACATTATGGTAAAAATTAAAAAAGCCTGAGGCCAAGAAGGTATTGCAATAGTATAGTAGTGCAATGCTATAGTAATGCAAATTAGCAATGGTATAGTAATGCAATGGCATAGTAATGTAGTATTATAGTAATGCAATAGTATAATAATGTAATGGTAAAGTAATGAAATAAAATTAAAAAAAGCCTGAGGCCGAGAAGGTATTGCAATAGTAGTGCAATGCTATAGTAATGCAATGGCATAGTAATGTAATATTTTAGTAATGCAATAATATAATAATGCAATGGTATAGTAATGAAATAGTGTAGTAATGTAATAGTATAGTAATTCAATGGTATAATAATGCAATGGTATAGTAATGCAATTGTATAGTAAAGTAATAGTATAGTAATGCAATGGTATAGTAATGCAATTGTATAGTAAAAAATCAAATCATCTGAATAAAACTGCTGCAAATTACATTTTGGAAGCAACCTTAACACCACCATTAAGAACTTTTGTCACTACATCTGCAACTCCTTGTGGTTCACTTAAATGCGCAAAGTGGTTTCCTTTCACCTCAATATAAACATGATTTGGCTTATCAGATAAACCTAAATGTTTATCGTTTTCCAACAAATTATGGCTGTTTTTGAAACCATTAACTGCTAATAGGTGATAAGTTGGTGCCTTAAGTTTCTTGATGCACAATACTGCCATTTCTTCACTAATGAAATGTGGAAGTTTTGCAATTCGTTTATCTCTTCTAACTTTATATTTGCCATCTTTTTCCTTTGAAATTCCCCTCTCTAAAAGAATATCTGCAGCTTCATCATCTATAGCTTTGTTAAAAGCTTGCAACCGAGATTTAATTTCAGGGTAAGTATAAAGACGGTCCGAACTTTTTTCATTGGTTTGTAAAACATTTTCAACTCTTGAACGAAGCATTTTTATAGCTTGTGACAATGGATACCAAAATATCCTACTTTCAATCAAGATTAACTTTTCTATCATTTCTGGAAATACAGCAGCAAAACAGATCAGAATACATCCCCCTAAACTATGACCCAAAGCTGTAAAACTTTTCCAACCCATGTATTTGGCCATGCCATGTATCATTGCAATATAATTCCGAAGATCATACATCATCTCAGATGGTAAACCAACTGAATGTCCATGTCCAATCATATCCATTGCAACATAATAGTGATTCTTTGGTAAAAGTGGAATAAGCTTCTCAAAAGTATTACAGTTGTCTTGCCAGCCATGTAAACACAAAACAGGAGGGTCTTTTGGATTTCCAAATGCTCTTCCACACAGAATACCAACATTAATTGGGATCTTTATCTCTCTGCTTATACCGCGTTTAGTTGTGCAAATATACGATGGCCCATCTTGCTTTGAGTCCATGTCCTAATTTCCAATCCAATTTATTAAATTCCAATTGTAACTAATTTTAATGCTTATGCGTATAGCGTATATTTCCCCTTTTAAAAAATCTTGTTTTAAAATGCTGCCTTTTTAACCAGAACGAACGGCTGCAGTATATCCTGCTTTGTAATTACCTTTGCCAACCGATTTCAAAACGAATGTGGTTGCTTCCTTTACCAAACTGTTAATGTTTATATGCCGTCTTGCGTATCGGGCTACTGTATACATCTGTTGTATACGAGGAAAAACAGTAGCAAAACAATAATGTTAGAAGCAAAGAATCTCTTTGGCTAGAAGAGAGCTAAACTCTAATCAATGGGCACGTTCCAATATAAAAAGGATTGATAAAGGCGAAGATACCATTGCGTACCCAACATCTGTTTTTATTAATAAATCAGTACCAGTGTAAATTTGCCTAAGTATGTGAATATATAGGTAGATTAGGTTGTTTTGTTAGCCATACAGAAATAATCACAAGCAAAGTTACGTGCACGATAATTTGTAAGCGAGTCCATACAAAGTATAAAATAGGAAAACCGTTTTATTTAAAAAGGGAGTCAGGAAAAGCATTTTAAACTACCCATAAGTTTTTCAAACCCAACGCCAATAGTCAAGGCGTCGCTGTTGTCTTAAGCGAGAAAGTCTACACAAAAAGTCACTGAAAAGACGTTTAAACATTGTTTAAAACGTTTAAACTCTGCCGTTCGTTTCTACTCTTTAGGGTTGTTTTCTGCCGAATTTTCTGCATTGCTTTTGTAACCGGGCATAAACGGAAAGTAACGGGAAAACCTGTAAGAAATTGATTCTGTAAAACGCCACAAATATATAACTTAGCATAATATAGGCCTACATTTTATTTTTCTCTTCGAATACAGTAGCGAAGATCAAATTAGTTTAAACAAAGTAAGAAATAAGGCGACAAAATCACAGTTATTAAAAACACGCTACTGGTAAAACATGCATATAGTAAGATGGGGGAAAATGAGACACCTTTTCATTCTATTTTATCGTCCCATTTGGTAGTAAACAAAGAAAGTGCAAAGAATTAAAAAATCTGTATTCTCACGATTCTTATAGACTGTTGCTAATTGTTTAGGAAAAACGATCAGGATTTTGTATATTATGAGCTAAAGGTGTCCCATCTTCCCCACTCTACTATATATAAACGTGTTTATATGCGCACTCCAGTGTGAACGTGTTACTCATATTTATAGAACCAACTTTGGTTTACAAACCTGCAACAAGTAGTCGGAAAAGGAAGATTATAACTTTCATCAATTTCAGATAAATCGCCGCTCTCTTTATTTTCGCTTTCTTTGTGGTGAACGTTAAAAGCTTTTAAACCACGCTCCGATTCAGTACCTTGAGAAATGGGACAGTTGTCATTACAGATTTATTACAAACTTGATCAATTTGCAATGTACAGTGAGGATGGGGTATAATGTTTCATGTTTTTATTCTCTTCTACCGTCTCATTTGGTAGAAAACAAAGAATAATCACAGAATAAAAAAACCGCATCCACACGTTTTAAAAGAATGTTGTCAATTGTTAAAACCAAGGTTAGAAAATACGGGATATAATGAACTAACGGCATCCATCTTACATAACAAAATTATAAAACACAGAAAAAAGATGTTTAAAGATATTTTACCTGGCAAAGTGTTGTCCAGGAAAAATCCTACCACCCCTCCTACTAACATGGCGGACGACAGAATGATTGTGAATATTTGATCCAGTTCAGTGACTCCAGTATTGATGGCAGAAGAATTTGCTTTGGCCCAATTTGCCACAGACAACCCCATAAACAAGGAGACTCCAATGACAAAGATGTTTCTACAGTTGTAAAATATTAGAAACACAAATATATATATGTAGTGGAAATATGTAGTGGAAATATGCAGTAGAAATATGTTAGAAAATAAAAAATAAAAATATAACGGTTATAATATGCTAGAAACCTCACTTAATACGGAAACTATACATGTCTGACGGCGTGGTACTAATCATTCATTCAATGATAGCAGAGTGAAGTCACAAAGTTTTATTTCTTCCGCACAATTACAGCTAAAATAAAGTTCCCACCTGTTCGAATCGAGGTCAACGTACTTCAGATTAGATAGTCCGACCGCTGATATCATTCCAAACATAATGTAAAACATTCCTCCAATAACAGGATCAGGTACAGTGACAAATATACTTCCGAACTTACTGAAATACCCAAGAATCATAAACAGGACACCTGCAGTTTGAAGAACCTGGAATATAAAACAAAGCGTTCTGTAGACCGCCGTACTAAAAGTTTCATTCGTAACAAAACCTCGGAAGCGGGCGTCATAGATGTATGAAACAGAACATCCGTACGTTTTTATGTTACTGAAGTTACCACGCTATGCATTTAACCACTTAAATAGGTTCTACAAATAGTGCTGTGAGTCACGAAGCATAAACTTACTCTTCTGCTTCCTACACGAGTTATCCCGATTGCGGCAACATTTTGACTGAACGAGGTTGTCCCAGATCCAGTACCGATAAGTCCAGCCAGCATAACTCCGATTCCTTCCATCATTATTCCTCTAAAAGTAAATGTTTTTAACCATGAGGAAAACATTCATCACGCTGTAAGATTCGAGAAGCTATTTAGGCGATTGTAAAGAAAAATACTAAACATACGAGGATGCCTGAATCAATATCCATTATTTATTATCGCCTACCGAGCGACGACTGTCCTCATGATACTTGCTTATTATTTCCGCGAGTATAATAAGATACATTCCTTCATACTACGCTGCTAACCTGTTCAAGGCATGACTTGGAGGTGGTGGTACACCAGCAAGGCGAGCACAAGCGTGGTAATCACCAATCGATTCAACAGTACCCGCTATTATAGCAGCCAGCATTCCAATAAAACCACCGACTGTAACAACAGGTAAACCCCATTGTCCTGGGTAGGGAAAGCGGAACCTATAGAATAAAATTTTAAGTGTGTATAAGATCTGCTGGCGTTTGTTCATTATATGGTAATAAAGGGCGTTATGTACGTCTGGCATATACGGCTCGAGATATCATCCGGGCTTGTCTTCACGTGTGCTGTCCAAGTCCAAATAGGCGCGTAAGTACTACACCAAGCAATTAACTCCCCCTAACCCCCCCCCCCCCCCCCAACCAATAATCGAAGCGTATAAAAGAGAAATTCGATTAGTTGAATGAATGCATTAATGTATAAATTACTTTATCCTTGCGTGCTTGTGGCCGGAAACGACAGTCGTTAAACACGGGTGTTCTGCTTCATACACCTTGTGGCAGCTTACGAGTTACCAGATATGTTACTTTGTGGGTGGTTATATTTTTTGATTTTTTATATGTGACTAATAATTTGGACAACCCATTAGTATAACCGCTGGGTTGGAGCGATTGCCCAAGTGGCGTGCTAACCAATTGCAGTGGTGCGGCGCCGGACGTTAAAGAAACAAATATGCTGGCTGCAGACCAGTCTGTCTTTTAGATTGGCTATACGGGTTACATACTAGGCTAACTTAACGAACCGAGACATTTTTGTGGTTAGTGAGACCTTGAACCCAAGAACCGTGCCCTAAAATTGTTGTTATACCCTGTCACGCAAGGATACCCAAGGTTCTAAGCTATACATTCGTGGCTACGAATACTCAAGTGTTAGGCCAGGTAAAAAACAATTAAGCCATGTAAAAAATAATTAAGTGATAGATAACTAACTTCCTTTTAAACTTCTTGTCAATAAGTAGGATGGGGGAGATGGGACACCTTTAGCACATACTACTCAAATATCCTGATCGTTTTTTAAACAATTAACAACGGTCTATGGGAGTCGTAGGAATACAGTTTTATAATTCTTTGAGTGTTCTTTGTTTACTACTAAATGTGACGAGAAAATAGAATAAAAAGGTGTCCCAACTACTTTACATATATAAACTATATTAGGCTGTAATGTAAAAACTAAAATACACTAAAATCAAAATTAACATGCTTACCATGGACTATTATGTATAACATTGGATCGAATATCTGTTCTTGCTCTATAATATGGCTTGGTTGCATCATTTGGAAATACATTTGTAATGGTAAATATGTAGCAGAGCAACCACGCCGATAATAAAGCAATCAGTACCTGCAAAAGAATTTGAGAAAATTTGTAGCGGGGTGGGGGAAGATGTGACATATTTTCGTTTTGTTTCTCATCCCATTTGGTATAGTAAACAAAGAACATACGAAAATTTTTTAAACCGTATCCTCATCACGACTCATAGACCGTTGTTAATTGTTTAAAACACGATCAAACTATTTAGATGTGTTAAAGGTATCCCGTCTACATGTAGGTGTCTTCTTATATACAGACGATTTATTTGTATAGATTTGATGCTTACAACATCAAATTATACTACAGACATACCCTACAACCGTTATGTAGTAATGCACCTTATGTACAAGTGTTACAGTGTAATAGTATAACAGATCTATGGAGACTACACCCAAAAGCTTACCGGGAACATTCTAAAGAATCCACTTTTCCCGATGTAACATTTTCGACGATGAAAACTGAACTTTGTAAAGGGAATGGTCACGTTTTTCAAGTACTGGGAACATAGAGTCAACACGACAATTGTGCTAAAAAATAGAACTTTTGTTTAGGTATGTAATTCTGTCGGATGAGAGACTGCGTGACATGTCAAGGTTAAACGGTGGTTAGCAAACTACATTTGGTTCAGAGTTTAAGGGTTCAAGGCTCCATATTGCTATCAAGGTCTTATAAAACTATAATAGATGAACCATTGAGACAACACACATATAACACCAAACATAACAGCCTACAACTTACAGCTGTTGTTTCACTATTTAAAAAACATGTTTAGTTTTAGTTTTAACTCACAAAAAAGCAATTCCCCATTGTACTTTGGCATTGTTGGCCGCAGTTGCAAAAAGGTCTAACCCGATTAACGTGATAGTAGGTACGATGGTCAGTGGGCCGATATACCTCATAAGAAACCCGATTGCTCCTGTCGCACCTAGAATAACTTCTAAAATAGCGGCAACCGCAATAGCTCCCTGTACCTGTGTAATGGTACATTATATAAAGAGTATGGGGGAAATAAGGGACATCTTTAGCACATAATATTCAAGTATCGTGTTTCAAACAACTAACGTGAAAGTGCGATTTTATAATTCATTAAATATTCTTTGTTTACTACGAAATAGGACGCGAATAGACAGTCCTTTAGGGGCCAATGAGTTTGAGGTCACATGTCTTTGTCCAGAAAACATACGTCCACCATGTTGGCAGTTCCGAGGCTTGAACCCAATACCATTATAGAGAGGTATACGGGTTAACCACTGCGTCACGGCACCGGCAAAAGTTTTATTTAGATCAAATCAAATTTGTGTATGCAAATACCAACTTCTCTCATTCTGCGATGCCATACTTCTTCTCCATCGACGATGAGACCACTGTCGTTGTACAGCGTCACAGTCGTATTCATGTAACCGATAGGAAGCGCAGGAGGGCACTGGTTATGCGGGAGCGATAAAATAGCGATCGAGGGTGGAAGAAACGAGAATGAGTTTCCTTGCATAATCGGTAGCCTGCGCAAGCAAAAAGCATCACGTTGAATACGTACATGATACAAGCATCATATCCATATTCGTTGATTATATCACTATCTATTTTATTTTAAATGAGTTAGATTCAACGGCGAGGCACGACATTTTAGAATCTTTTACGTTCAAAAACATGTTTTATTAAACGTACATGGTACATGTATAAGGGAGCGAGGCTCGAGGGCCTATACAGAATGGCAAACATTATTGTTACCCAAGATTTAGACTAGAGTCAGCCTATTACCCTATAGGTATCGGATATAGAGTTTATGTAAGTTTAGACCCGGTAACCCAGCACCCCTATTAATATTGTCGCCCATTTATCCTTGCGTGTCAATGTGTTGTAGAGCAATGTGTTGTAGGTTATACCATGGGGGATATTACAGCGCAGCGTATATATCGTACACTTGATGCTAAATGCCACTGCGTGTAGTTACTGGTCGCATTCGCTGTCATTATGTTCAAGGACACTCAAGGCCTTAAAGGAGCAGACCAACTCGAGTGCTTTTGGTTTGCTATGTCTACAAAATACCAAATAAAATACCGAATATGCCGCTCTTTAAAAAACCTCGTTATAACGATTGTCGTTACTCAGCCATGCAAGAATAAAACAAGTTACATTTATTATGTCATTGTTTCATTCATCTTTACCTGTTTCCTATGGTGGTTTGAATCAATGTGCATGCCCCGGACACCACGAACGTTGTGCTGATCAAACTGGCACGACCGACGTCACCCATTGCGTCATTAGGAATGCACAACATTGAAGCAAGTATCAAAGGAACGCCAACCAAGGACCCGATAGCGAGCAAGTAATGCTGTGAATACCACATACCACAAGTAAATAGGTCAAGCGTGAGATATTTAGGGTGTCTTAGGGTGCTTTGTTCAAACTAAAGCTGAAGCGCGTTTTGGTAGCTTAACAAATGAGACAGCTATTTAAATACAAACATAACAAAGCTTGCTTTAGACAAAGCTTGCCTTTTAAAAAATGGGCAACCTATACATAACAAAGCTTGCCTTTTAAAAAATAGGCAACCTATAAAACCTAAAAAACTAGTATACACCCGTATTTAGATATTCAACAGCAAAACAATAATGTTTCAATGACATTCGTTTAAATTTAATTTGATCTCCACTAATATGGTAATGAAATGAACAATTTTCACCTATGTTACGTTTATGTTTGCTTGCTACAGTTTACATACCTGTAGCCCGAAAGCTATACAAAGATACCATGAGGGTACGTCGTTCAATCCATATAATAAACCCGATGACGATTGTGGAGTCTCGTCTGTGGCTGTTTCTATTTCCTGGTTCGTACTCTTTTCCTCCTAAGTGGGGAAAACATGTTTTTATTTATTTAGAATGTTGTTCGTTTATACAAAACGGCTATTAAGTTTTAATAGGGTGGGGGAAGATGAAACACCTTTTCAATTCTTGTCCGTAGAAGTAGACCGTTGTTAATTGAGTAAAACACGATGGCAATATTTGGATTATGTTCTTAAGGTGTCCCATCTTACCCCCACAGTACTATAGTACTTTGATGAAAGGTGGATACCGTAAAAACAGATAGCGGGCAAGCGGTTGTTGATATACCCATAGTGAAGTATATACTATGATATAACACACGTTTTTACCGGATTACAATTAACAACTGTAATTTCGGTTTACAAGTCTCCTCGAGGCAGGACACACCTAATTAATAAAGTTTTTACTTAAGAGGTTTACAAAAAGTTTCGTAAGTCAATTTTTCTCTTTTTTTCTCAACAACATTTTCTTCCAATTACATCTGTTTTTATACTCGATATCAATTATTTCTACTACATTCTGGGTTAACAGTCGCGTTTTTATTTTACACTTTTACCCCAGTAGTTTTACACGTAGCGCGTGTTTTAACGACTATCGTTTTGCTTCGAATTCCGTTCCTTCGCAGTTCTAATTAGACTTATCTTGGTTACTTTGTATTCGAAAAGATAAATTATTTTTTATTACGCTCTTACCTGTTCAAATGCTTTGTTTACATAGCTTCCTGGTTTTGAGACAGGATCAATGCATTCTACGGTTATTTCATGCTCTGTCATCTCAAATGAACTCAATAATATTCCACATACAGATAACAAGCTATTTCTGCTTGCTTATATTGGTAATTAGGAAATTATTTCTATAAAAAAATGTTGCTGGGTTGGAGCAATTGTCGTTAAGTCTTGCCCTAGGGCACAAACGCCTACAATGGTACCAGCGACTATGGCCCTAAATTCATTAGGCTACCTCTGGGTGAGAGGGAGGCGCGCTAACCACTTTGCCCATGGGCCCGAGCACCAGATGTGCTCTCCAAGAAAATGTGTGTTGCTTTTATGCTTGCCAAGGGAAATAAGCTTCATAGTTGCTACTGGTGCGGCTTGTTTAATAGCGAACTTGTGCGTGGCTGTTTGAACAGGTCTTAAGACTTCATTATAAACAACTCAGGTTTTTGTTTCACTTTGAATTTAGCTATGACTGATGAAGAATAATCGAAGAGAAGACTTGAATGAGTATTTATAGAGTAGGGTGGGGTAAGATGGGTAACCTTTTTATTCTATTTTCTCGTCTCATTAGGTAATAAACCAAGAACACTTAAAAAAAAACTTAGCCTCATGACTCCTATAGACCGTGTTAATTTTTAAAAACACGATCAGGATATTTGAACATTATGTGCTATCGATTTCCCATCTTTCCCCACCCTACTAGATAGCTTAAACCTGGCAAAACGTAACTACTTGAATATATGATTGAATATTCTGTTTCACGCATTTTTTGCCAGCCAATCAATTATCACCTATAAACATTATTTTTTTTCTGTAGCTAACAATTTGGACAACTCATAAGATAACACCGGGTTTTAGCAATGGCCGTTAAGCGTCTTTTACCAAACCACACCCACGTCCATATTTCCTGAACTCGGACCGTTAAGTTGACCGTATTGTCTGTGATATTTGACTTACATCAATCAAATCCTGAATCTAGCTTCTGAACTCGGACCATTACTTTGAACGTATTGTCCCTGATATTTGACTACCCACCCGGATCTGGCTTGCAAAGTTTAACCTTAGCTTTACGTTGTCTCACTATATCTGGAGCCGACGCTTTATTCATCAATCTTTGGCTACGTTCTTTAAATTGTTTATACCTTTTTAAAATTATAAGTTTTAGTTATGCTGACAATTAACCCTTTAACGGCAATGCGCTCAAAGCAAGATGACGTTAGAATGTCAGAATAGGCTGGTACTACGTTAACGGCCTACTGTAGGCTATCTGAACTGTTTTTTTGTCTCATTCTTGTACGCGGTTACAAATGAAGCAAAAATGTCCCAAGTTTCCAAAACACCACTGACCTTGCTACTCTCATTACACAACGACAACTGGATGAACTAAACTTGTTCTGTAAACCAGAAACCTGCCATAAGAAAAAGGCACACCAGTTTATCGCGTCCATTAACTGCACAAATATGCAGGAAGAAAATGCGTACAGCAGGCGGCGAAATACGCTCAGCGCAAAAATGCATAGAAAACAATACAAAATAATAGTGGGCCGAAGTCTAACATAAATCTGACTATTTGAATAAATAAATCACTCATTTACCCGTTAATTGCCTTCACTTAATTACTCGTGGTGAGCAACAATAAATAACCATGGCCTATTAGAAACATAGTCGTTACAAATGACGTATAGTACAGTTTATAAGTATAGTACACTGTGGGGTGAGGTGGGACACTTTATAAATCGTGTTTAAATTAACAACGCTATTATAGTCGCGGGGCTACCACTAAATAATTCTGTAACTATTGGTGGTTTACCACCAAATGGGACGAGAAAAGTGAATGAAAACAGGTTTTATCTTACCCAAGCTCACTATAACTTATTTAGCCTGACGTGGCAGGGCAGATACAATCAATAAAACACGGGTGTTCTATTTCACATACTTCGTATCGCTTAGTAGAGTCACTGCATAGGCATAAGCAACTTGGTGGGTGGTCGTTTTTCTGTGTTTTATTTTTGACTGACAAATTTGACAACTCCTGCTGAGCCACGAAACGAGATTCCCTGGTTTAATAAGCGGCCATCCAACCATGGAGCTATGACATTGGTTAGAACCAGTGTCGCGGAAATCTGGTTCCCAAGAAATCTGGTTCCCATAGGCCAGAAAAAACTGTTTTATAAGGAATTCAAAACTATGCTGGTTGCGACTAAAAATACCAGTTGTTAGATGCGAAGTATTTTATACTCTAATTCTTTTTAAAGATTTATCTTCTTAACAAAAATGTATGCTGTATTTTAACATAAATTATACATAATACCGTATGACCAATGACTACTGCCCATATCACGTCATCGACAACAAATAAGGGCGACAAACCTTCATTTTTACATTAAATAGAATAAACTATCTAAAAACATGTCTACATGTATTCAAGTTAACTTCTGGGAACCAGATTTTTAGATTTCTGATAAAAATGCATTGTGTCTGCGCATGCGCAGTAGCCGATGGGAACCAGATTTCTTGGGTACCAAATTTCCGCGACACCAGCAATATATATTTTAACTCTGCGTGACGCATATTCATACTTTTAATACCAGTTGGATTAATATAAATATATACTCGCAAAATAACACAGTTTAGCATTAAACATATGTTAGATTGGGGTTAGGGTATGATGGATCACGTTTTCATTCTTTTACCGTCCTATTTGGTAGTAAACAAACAATATTTATAGAATTATATAGCCATATCTTCACAACTCTAAAAGAGCTTTGTTCTTTGTTTAAAACAAAATTAGAGAATTATATTATACTGGCAGAAACCAAATAAAACAACATTAAATACATTTTATCCAAGTTGGTTTTTATTTAACATAACACATTTTAACACAGTTACCCTGGTGTATATATAAATCACAAAACAAATACATGTAACAATATGCAGGTGTTCTAGAAATTTTAAGATATTTGTAAAAACAAGATTTGGAAAAAAAATGTTTTTTTAAATTTAATCAAATTTTTAAGGAAAAATAAATTGGACTTAGTACAAAGCCATACGCTTATAATTAATTCTCCAAAACTTTTTATATTTAGTGCTCTAAAATAATGGGACACTCTGTTTAAAATAGTAACAGGCACACATATAATAAGCATACAAATATACTGCAAAGAAGTACAAGTGGCAAAAAAACAGAATATTTTATCTTATTATTTTGAACTTTGTTCAGTACAATTTTTTATCTTTTAAATACAACTTTTTTCGGTCCTAACCGGGGAAAAAAGTAAATCGCAAAACAAGATTTTATCAACACTTGTAAGGTTAAAACTGGAAGCTATTACACTGTTCTGGTACCAATGTTCGTTTATGTATATACAGCACAAATAAATTTATAACTTATAGTACTACGATCCTAATAAAACACACAAAAAAATGTTTCTTAGTGTCCATTATTGGAGACAAGGTATTCAAGTTAGATAAAATTTAAAAACACAAAAAAATTGGTAGTGTAACTATAATACATGTGAATAGTACGCATATGATTATTTATAAACAAGACACAAATTTGTTAAAAATTGTATACTTTATATAGTATTATAGAAATTAAACTGTGGTAATTTTATAAAGTATTCTACTGCATTCTATATAGGTGGCCTATGGCAAGTCACAATAGCGTAGAATGTTCTTGAATTGCGAATATTTTCTGTTTATTTAAGTTAAACAAAGTGACCATAGTATATAATTGGCAGGGTTGGGTTGTTAAAATTGTTCAAGAGTTATTAAAAAGCCCAGATACTGGTAACTCAGAAAGCCATTTCAGTGAGAATTACATTGCTAAAATTAAAAAGTGGCAAAACTGTATAGCTATGTTTTAGCATGTGTTTTTAATTAAAGAAAATAGCTGTACGAACCAATGGACATAAGCAAATGCAAAATATAAATAGAATTTACGCAAACTATCAGATTGCTTAAATAAAATGCCTTCACAGTTTAGCCACAAACAGCTATTCTTGCAAAGGTGATCTGACATTCAGATGAAAACATGAAACAAAGTTGTCAGAAGGGCTACATACAATGTTATGATATATGGGGTGTTTCTTACTGATGATCCAGCTGTACTTTTACGAGACTCAATTGTAGTGATAATGCCTAAGGGTGGGGACGGTTGAAATACATAAGTTACTAAATGAATAAATACATAAATGGCCGATTTTGTGATCCTAAAATTAATTTTACGAACAATCTTAAAGGTTTTTTTAAACTGGAGTTTCAATGTTTTTAGATAATTTATCACTGTAATTGTTTGTAAGTTATAATGATAGCAAAGCAATAATTTGGACAGTGAATTCTACAAGCTATCATTTAACACATATATTCCATTCCATACACTGACATATACATACTTCATATAATGTTACACACCAACATGCTACATACCACACCAGCATAACATCTCATTCACACATGCCAACAGCAAGCCAAAATGCAAATAAAGTGATAAAATAAAGGCTTATAACAGCAAGCAAGCTGAAAGGCAAAAAGCCTTGACATGATGCAGAAAAACAATATCTGTTTGCAGCATTTTTAGAAAATACTGCATTTTAGCACAGCTAAACAAACTGTGATAGTGAACATTCTAACTTTAGCAGCAATAGAAAAAAGGCCTAGCAGAATGATCATTCAAAATATTAAAATATTTGAATTTTAACTGTTTTGTTGGGTGCCTGGAAATTCAGCTTCCTTCCCTACAAGTTTGCTGGGCCTTTTTTGTTTGCACAGAACCTGGAAACAGCCACCCCAACTCCAGCAACCAAGCCTACAAATGCTGCTACACCAAGTCCAACTCCCAGCCATGTCCTCCAACCTATGATATCGCATGAATAAAAGAAATAACATTGCAGCAAATTAGTAAATTAAGCTCATGCACACAGAGCAGCAGTAATAAAACTTTGCAAAAATAAAATTGGAATAAAAAATTAAGAAAAATTCGAACGAAAATTTAAAAAGGTTTTATCTCAGGCAATTGAGACACTAGGTGGAGAAGTCACATCATCATTGTTCGTGACATCATCATCTTTTATGACATCATTCGCCCCAACCATCGTGGGAGTATCAACATTAATATTAAAGGTCTTTAATTCTTCATTGAACAAAACATCTTTGTTTGAACTTTCCTTTCCAGGTGTGCAGTAAAGTACGAGCAGAAGCAACAGAAACCCAACGATGGGAACCACAAACCCACTTCCCAACGAAATGAGGAACCATTTTAAATGGTCAGCTACCAAAACACAAGATACATGTCCACCTTTTTGCCATACCAGGTTAAAGAAAATAAAACCATGCGATTTCAAGTAATCAACACGCGCTACTAAACAGGCGCTGCATTCTGTGATTTCTAACATTCATTTTACCACTAAGCAATTATAGAATAAATAATTGGAATTTGTTAAGAAGAAACAAAAGCAAAACTTAAACGAAAATGAAAAATTATTTATGAAGTAAAGAAGATGAAAAATTAAACCAAACATTTTCAGCCAACTGCGAGCACAAAATGTAACATACAATACATGCAACGGTTTCCTCCATCCACAAACCCCAGTCCCTCACTTCACATTCTGCAATTTTTTAAAACACAGACTGGTATGCAGCCCCCACTCCCTTTTTTTAAATTAAATTACTTGCTTTGTTAAGTTTGTTTACATAGTATTTTTAAAAGACGCACCTTCAAGCACTATCCTAGTAGGAAAAAAATTACCCTTAACCAAAGTTTAAAATAGAATATTCATTAGTTATAACTAAGTATAGCTGCAAATCACTTTGTAATTTAGATATTACCTTACTGTCACATACCTCAGCTAATAGTTCAAATACTCAATACACTTCAAACTCACTGTCTAGTATATCCTATGGCCTGAATGCCAAGGAATAAAGTAACTTACTTTCTGGAACATTTTCCTCTCTAAGATTTCTTCCTTCAATTGCCTTACCTTGAATAACTGGGAAGAACATAAACTCAACTATTAACCTAAACAACTAAATATACTCCTCTTTCTGCTACCAGGCATAATGCAATATAGTATGTGAACGTTTTGAACTCCTCTGGTATAAAAATACCCTAATGATGTCTTGCTAAATAACAAACAGAACTTTGGAATAAAAATAATAATTTTACACCAGATGAGCCAAAGCGTCTTAACAATAAAAATGGTATTCTTAAATCTTAAACAACACTAAAAAGCAATCAGCATTTGCGGCTGTAAAGTGTTAATTTTTTGCTTGCTTCAAATAAATTATAAACTAAAACTGAAAAACAAAGGAAACTGAAAATAACTAAACACTTGACTTACTGTGAGTTTGGTGAGTGGTAACCACTGGTTTAAGGGTGGTTTGTTGTTGTGAACCATTATTTGGTAATCGTGGATTAATGTTACTCACTACCATTACTTTAGTAGTAGTTGTTACTACTTCAGTAGTGGTTGGGCCTTTGAAAAAATTTAGGTTTAACAATTTAGATTTTCGGGGTGGCAAGTTTTTAAAGTAGGAACTAGTACCCAGCCATCCATATTTTAATTAATCAAATCGCTCTGTTACGCTTCCGTGACAACCCAATGCTATAAGACGCATGTCCAAATAGTAAACCAATTAAGTCGCAGAAAATGAACCCCCAACCAAAGCTTACACTACAGAGTGATGATCAAGAATGGCTGCATACTATATGGGATTTTATTTAAAGTGTAACTGAGATGAAATAGGCAACCCAAGGTCATTGGATTGAAGTTGGACCCCAAAACAGGAAAATATAGATGATGCATAGTTGTAATACAACAGACTATAAAATTTAAATTCTGGCTGCATTAACAGTGGCAGTATGGTTACGCAGCAAAAGTACGGATTTGCATTTTTCATAGTGAAACATATTTGAAATATATTTTGAAAAACAGTTTTAAACACACAGAGCAAATATGTTAAGTTCTACCAAGCGTTCAATTTATTTTAAACATACAAACTCTATTACTCTAATTTTAGTTGCAAAAACAAAACAAACTCTAATCAAAAGTGTAAGAAAAACTTATTACATGCAACAATGTAAGAAAAACTCTTTACATGCAACAAGCAAATAGGATTGCTGTTTGAAATTAACCCTTTGGGGACGAAATGGGCAAATTGTTTTCTAAAACATGGGTTCGAGTATTATAAGTTTAGCTACAGTCAGTTTTAACTCACAGGATTGGTTTTGTTTAAAAGGAAAAATATTGTTCAATAAGCCGCAAGAAAACACGTTTGGTAGATTTAAATATTGCTTTAACAAGCTCAACAAAACAACTTTCTGACCAACCAATATCCGCAAAACCCTGTTTTAAAAAAAAAAGTTTTTTTACGTATGATGATTATGATACAAAGTGTCTCTTAGGGATATTTTTTTACTTAATTTGTTGTTTGTTTTATGTTTTACAGTTTTATAGTGGTTTGTTTTTAAAATAGTTATACCTGTTCAAATTATTTTTAAATTAAATGTTTCTTTTCGTGATAGTTTTAATTAAGAACTTTCTCTAAATAATGCTGACAGTTATTTTACTGATGTTTTTAAGTTTTATTGAAGAATAATTGTCACACAAATTTGTAGCTATTTATTTTTTGTGTAGTCTATTAAAAAAAGTCAAATAGAGATGTGTTTAGGGCCTAAACATAGCTCTACTTCACTTTTTTTTTAACTAAAGGGTGTTGTCACCAAAAATATTGCAGAAAAGTTTTGTACTGATCAACTTTGATTATTTAAAATTAGCATGTGAATTTATTAGATTAACACTAAAAATAAAAATATAGGATATTGCCACATCCCCAAAGGATTAAACATATAAAAGCAAATAGCAAATTTATTATACTGCAATAGTGCAATTACTTGCCATTTTAATTTTTTTTAAATATTGCCTCACAGGTAATTGCAATAAAAATTATAAACTAACATTTTATATTAAACGCATGCAGTGTCATTAGTTGAATTAAATTTGGGTAAAAAAAACAAAACAAAGGTATAAATGCAATACTTTAATTTATCTAATTTATTCTTTAAGTTTTTTTTTACTGTTATTGTAAATTTACTGTCAAAAACTGAGCACAATTTGTTAACTGCGTACCTGGTTTAGGAGTGGTTACTATTGCTGGTGCTGTTGTTGTTGTGGCCAGTGGTGTTCTTGAACTTGTTGTTGTTGTGGCTTGAGTTGTTGGAGATTCAGTTGTTGCTGTTGTTGTTGCAACACCAGGGCCTTTGATTTTATTAAAGTATGTTGAAAATGTTTCAAAGCAATCACACACAAAGTTACATATGTGGTAACTCGTAAGCAGGCACGGGGTGTATGAAACAGAAAACCAGTGTATAAAGACTATCAATGCTCATAAACAGGTAAACAAATTCTTTTAGAAAGAAAACATGTTTTACCATTTAATTATAACGCTTCCTACAAACACTACATCCTAATTAATAAAGAACTTAAAAATGAATAATTTTTTAATTTGAAAAAACCTGTAAAGACTTTAACCTGATCAAATACGTTCTCAACCTCAGTGAGACTTGAACCAGGAAACATATAGTTACAAAACACTTACACGAATCCAAGGGCAGCAGTTTCACTCCATCGAGCTGAATATTAACACCAGCTAATGATTGCACTTTAAATATGAATCGAACAGCAGCAATATTCACACGAACTCTAATGCTTGTCCATGCAGAGTTACTCAAGATAGCATCCCATAATGATCTAAATGTATATTTACTATTAGTGATCCTACTCTACATGTACTTGTTCCAGGATCTAGGATTTAGACCAGACTTTTTTATAAACCCCTAATTTAGAAATGCCAATGAAATATTTGTCCAGCATGTAGCACAGTTGGTTAGCGCGCATGCCTCTAGAATTGGAAATAGATAGCTACTATGAGTGAAAACAAATCAGTTAATGCTAGTAAAATCAGATTATGAAATTAAAATTTAGTAATTTTAATTGAAATGTACATTTAAATTTGTTGTGCCGAAAGATCAACCTTTAGATAAAGTATGTCTAGAAACAGAAGTGGAATAAAACACTGTGTTATAACTTCTGCAGTTACCCTGCCAAAACTGGGTTTGGGATAATGGGCCAAATCTGGCCAAATCCCAGATCCTCCTTACCCAATTAAATACCTTGCCACACGAGGATAAAAAAGTGACCTGCATTCATTAAATTATAAATATTATTGTTTACGTACGCTCCAGTACTAGACGTCACTGAAAATGTTGTCCCAGCTGCTTGTGAGACAACCCTATAATGGAAGTTAAGGCAAACACTGCTAGATATTGGAGCTGAGCTAAGAGTGGCGGTTCCAGTAGCTTTCATGAAACTTCCTGAATTGAATATGAAATTTACAAAGGTGCCTTAATGGATATGTGTGGGTACTGGAATAGGTTATTATACCCTATGTAAAAAGTTTGGGTACACAATACACATAAATAGGGTAGAGTGATGAAACTGCAATGTTAGACAAGTAATAACTTGTGATTTGGTCTAAATAACACCCTTGCTGAGCAAAACAGATAAAAAAAACATTGTTAATACCAACTTGTATAAATTATGAAGCATAATTAAATATAACTGATTGAAAAAGGCAACTTTTACAGCAGCAAATTTCAAGACAAAGATTTTATGGTAACAATCATAAGTTTGGACTAAACTACATACCTGGTATTCCATTATAGGTCCCACTACCACTACCCTCCCGTACCCAGCCAACATTGGTGTAACTGCATGTTCTTCTTGCTGGTATTTCAAACTCACAATCTTGACTTACTGTGGGAGTATATGGGTGAATATAAAGACAAATTCATTGTAGTGATTTTAAGTATATATATATAATCTATGTGTATGGTATATATATTGTACATGGTCTAGACTCTAATCAGTGGGTTGAATGTATTTTATGTTGATCAAAAATGTCCTAAGATCACTCAATATTTTGTACAAATAAACAAAAGTTAAAGCAAACAAAAGATAAAAAAATATTTTGTGTATGAGGTCCTGCAGTGTGGCCCACCATGGGACCTTGGATTTGGGACAGAAAGAAATCTTATTACAGTAAACTAACTTATAAAATATTAAATATCAACATTACCAATGCATACTGGTGTCTCTCCCCACTGCCCATCTGCACCACATGTCCGAGTACTTGACGTAACGTCAGCAAGTTTATATCCAGCATTACATGTATATGTAGCAACAGTGTTGTACGGCTGAGCACTCCTTTTGTCCACCCTCCCATTTGTCGGCGCCGTAGGTGTATTGCATGTAACGACTAAAAATAATAGTTGCGACTTATTATCCGAATATCACTCTCTTCTTTTCACAAGTGGGCGCTCTTATTAAGTTTAAAATTTTGAAAAAATACACAAAGAAAGACTTTAAATTGGTAATAAGTGTAAAACAAATTACTTAAATACTGAAAATACCTTTATAAACATATAAAACACTAGTAAAAACATCTTTCCCAAATTAGGTAGGTTGTATACGCTCTTTCGTACTGTTTGCTATGGTCGGCTCTGTGGTGTAACGGTTAGCATGCTGCTTTTAACCTCTTTGTTTCGTTCTTACTGGGTTTGAGTCCCGCACAGGGGGGGTTGGGGGTTTAAGTTTTATGTGTGTAAACTGTAAAACTAACTGTTAGTAAACGATTTTTTATAAAATATTGAAATACCATACCAATACACGTTTTATATGTCACAAAAACGACGTTTTTTAAAAGTCCCCAGAAAATAATAAAAAAAAAATGAGCGCCCACTTGTGAAAAAAGAGAGTGATATTCGGATTATAAGTTGCATGTAAAAATAATTTTGGTGATTATTTATATTCAAAAATATTAGATTAAACTAAACTCAGGTAAAATTAGGAAATTTTGTAGTGATGTATTTTTACAAGAAGACCTCTTATCCCTTGGCAGTCACTTATGAAGTGTAGATCATTGTGTTAAAAATTTTAAAATGCAGGGGAGGCAAGGATAAATGCTTTTTTCTATTAAACATATCTAACTTATTGCCTTTATTGGTTGTTATTTTAACTGATTAATACAGTGTCAACAACTCAAGGATAGGCCTGCCTACTTTAGGTTTGGCACCTATGTGATGTAGATTTATTTTGTTGTGAGGCAAAGAATATTGTGTATGATGTCATAAGTCATAAACGAGATTAAATCATCTGCGAGACGGCAAGAGGAAGTGAAACCACCTGACAATTCATGTTGCATGTAACAATTGAGTGTGTGACAATGAATCAGTTTACGCAACACTTTCTTATGACATCACAATCTATGTGTTAGGTATTTTTGAATATTACACGTTATACACAAGTCACACCATTTTTGACTAAATCCACACTTTTATCCTAAAATAGAGCCACAAAACAAACAGAAACATGACATGTTGTAAGTATTTTAGTCACCAAGTCACTGTAATGCTTACTTTGTGATAAAAATTAAAACTGCACATTTTGTTTAACTGGTTTATTACACTTTTACTACTTAGCAACTATGTTTAAGATTTTGTTATTATTATCAAAATATGCATGCATTCACTGGGATCAATTATAATATGCTATGGCTATATGAATAACCTGGGCACACAGTAACAGTAACAGGTTAAATGGTGACATTTTTCCTAAAAAGCACCCTGGTTTTATAAAAGATAGGCACCTATAATTCTAAGGTTAACTAAGCTTGTAAATGTAGTATAGGCTACACTGTATAGCTAATAATAAAAGTAAGCTTATAACTATTTGCTCCTACAGTCCTTTAACTAATTAATGTAAAATATAAACAGATATCTTACTTGTGCATTGTGGTTCAGCGTCCCAAACAAATTGTCCAGCTGCATTTTGATCGCATAACCTCGTACGAACAGTGTTTTGTGGCTGATAACCTATTTATAAGGTTTCTACTACTTTACAATTTGAAAAAATCGATAAAAAACAAAAATTTAATTAGGACATTCTATAAAGTTATAAAATTAAGGTCCAATGTTTTATCATGTGGATAGTCCATATTTATATGATATTCTTTTTTTTATATGATATTCTATAAGGATATTCTTGTGATAAATTCCCCTAACTTTATTGAGTGCCTCAGCAAAACAAATCACATGCAATTGTTAAAGTGGCTTTATTACCTTACTTACAGATTAGGGTCGCCATTACTTCAGATAGCATAGGTTTCAACACACTTTTATTAAAAGAGTTCAATGTTCATTGTTCATACCAAAACTTAGTGTTTCAGTTATAAAATTACAAATTAGGTTTTAATATTCAACTTCAAAAAACTGTTGAATCAACAATGATATTAATCAAACCTGTGTCACTTGTTTAAACTTTTTTTTAATGCGAAATGAAGTGTGAAGGATATGCTGTAATTACTTACCTGTGTTACAAATATATCTTGCACGAACACCGTATTCCCTTGAGGGTAAAGTAATCTGTGTTGAGGTGCTATTCTGTAGTTCGGAACATCTACCAATTAAACATTGAAACTGTGGTTGAGACCAAGAGAAATTAGCCAGACATGTTAGTTGGAGAATTACTCCTGGATCAACTGGTGTATAACCTGTCATAGAATGGTTTACAGAAATCAAGAATCTCAAATTATAAACAATATGCATTAACTGTTTGTAAAGGTATTTAAAAGTGAAATAGTATAAGACAATATAATATACCTGAATACAGTCCATTTAAAGGTAAACATTATGACAATATTCACAAAAATATATATTATAAAGAAGAAGTGTCTTTTAAAGCCACAATAGGTTCCTATATTCTAAATGGTTGACTCTTGTTCTTGTGCAAGTACAGAAGTACTAGATAAAGTCAGTGGTTGTTACAAAAATTTATATAAGCCACACAACACACTTGAATACAGATTATAATGGACCAACACTGACACTGGTATCAATCTCAGGTCCCCTGATGGCCTGATGTGACTCGTCATAGGGTCCCACATACCCACCCTTCGATTAGAACAGAAAACAGCACCCACCTATACTGCAAGCATAAGGCAGTTGATGTCCAACTAAATATCCAGTTTCAAAAGTTGTGGGAGTAGCATTCCGTGTATTTGGGCCAGGAGGACAAGCACCTGGTATAAAGAAAAGTCATTATTAATTGCTTTTTAACAAAGCTACTGCACATATTGAAACTGTGTTGGGTTGCAGATATATCTTAGTTCGCATTTCTTAGCACAATAGTTGCGAATGAAACGTTTTTCTGCACAAAACAATCGATTTGCAACAATCATACTGGGAAATGGTAACCACTGTTTTTATCGCTTAAACTTATTTACCAAGATATTTCAGTGAATCAAGGGTTTCTGTGAAATGGCACTCACTGACTCACAGAATACAATTAATTATATGTAGTTTTGATGGCTTGCTTAAGTATAAAGGTTCCGAACCCTGAATTACAACTGATGGTTACAAATAAGGGTACCCCAGAAAATGTTAACAAAAGTTTAAAATATACCACTGGATAAAGCCAAAGCAAACAAATTTTAAGCCGGGCAACTCTATCAACAATATTGATTAATATACAAAGACAACTCACGTTGGCAATGTAGTTGAGTGCCCGACCATTTCCTATCTGAGCGGCAAGAACGACTGTCAGATCCATTCAATTTAACATAGCCGTCAGCACAAGTTAACCTAAACCACAAACCAATATATTAGTTACTTATCCACAGAACATCATTTGGATTGATTAACAAATGTTGAATTTATATTAATACAGAAGTTAAAAGAAAACAGCTTTGTTATTCTTGTTTTTAAAGCTTAACAGAGCATTAGTATAATAAACCACATTGCCACGGCAAAACCTTATTTAAAGCTAAATATTAGCTGTATATTAATTCTCAAACAATATCCAATCGCATACTATTTTTCTTTAGTAATGTTCTGATACAACTTAAAAATAAAATGTTTACAATATTGTTGGAACTTCATTCATCTTTATATTGTTTATTTTCTAGCAAATTAAAGAGGTGACATGATTTTACATGTTTAGACATGATTTTACAAGTTACTACATATGCAACTTTGTGATACTTCCAGAGTAATATTATTATACTACAAGTTTTAAAGGCACTCACGTTATGAATTCATTATAAGCTGTCCCTTCTACTCTGCGGTTTACATTAGGTATCTCAGGTGGCAGGTCACAAGTTGCGGCTAAAAATATCAAAAGGTTTTTTTATATAATGTTAAACTTTAAAAAATGTAGGCAATGATAGTTCGATAAACCATACAATGAAAACAAGGATATAAAATGTTTACAGATCTATGCATGGGAGAATATTCAGGGCGCAATATGCGTTTGCTTAAATTTTTTTCTGCTTGTTTGTACAGGCCTAGTAAAACTTGGTTTTTATTTAAAACTGAGGTTCAAAACATGGTATATCATTCCATCATTTCCATGTAACCTAAAAAGTCACTAATAGGTAGATTGTCATTAGATACCAGTTTTATGTGCCATGAATTTTGAGTGGCACGAAGCCACTTCTGTGACACAGATTTTTAAGGTGAGAGTGAAGCGTTTAGCCGTTTACTTACCTTTATTAAAGCAAGACAATCCACATGATCCATCACACCAACAATCTTTACTGGGCCCTGTGCAATTTGCATGTGCAATGCAAGCTTTCTTGCATGTTCTTCCTGGCTCAAGAAGGCTCAAATCTCTTGCTCCACAGTTCTCCACTGCAGCGAGAAAACATTTATCAGAGTAAAAACATGGATTTTCATTATTATCATAAAGAAAACATAAATTTTCTTTATTACTATAAAAAAACACAGATTGTTTGGTACATTTAATACAAAAACAAACATTTCATTTAGGGGACTTGTAAAACACAAATGTGTCTCTTACTTTAAAGAAGAGGTTTGTTTGGTTTGACCAAAAACGAAAAGCGTAAACAATAACAATAATAATATAATATACACATAAAATGTACAACATTGCAACAAAAACTTACCCTGCCCGTTAACCAGATGCAGTAGAAGCAAACTGAATATAAGAAGATATAAAAATACTATTCGATTCATTAAAATACTCTGAAATTCATACAAAATGTTTTAGAAAAAAAATTCTAATTAAATGTGAATTTTTGTGGTAATAGTGTAAGCACTTATTCAGTAGTGTTGCCTTAAAGTTAACTTGGAATAGGTTAAAAATTAAGTAGAAAAAAACATACCCATCACTGCAAAGCACCACTGAATAGATTTAAACTGGTTGGCAAAATATTCAAGGAAACTTTATTACTGGCTGAAAAAGTATTTGAATAATTCATTATCAATGCACGAAACCAAATAACAAGGCAGCACTTTGAACTATATGAACTATAGGTTCACAATTTTACACCACAGCGTATTGTTGATAGAGTAAATCACGTATTGCGTAATATTCCTCAGTGAGTGTCCCCTCCAAGTCAATGTGTCCTTGTTGGTTTCTCCTGATTGCTAACATGTTGTTGCACACCAACACACCACCAATGAATTCTGCCTGATATCCTTCTTTAGTTAATACTTGCTTGAAATCTGACAACCGTAGCTCATTAATGAAACAAGTTTGGTGTCCAGGAGTATCTTCAATGCTCAAAGGCTCCAAAGATGGTATGATATTTGCTACTTGAGTATTTATAGCATTAGAACTCTTTTGTGAGGCAATAATATCCTCACCATCATGGTCCATAGTAAATTCTTCTTTATCAGCAATTTCCTTTGCTTCTCGTATTTGTGAATCAGTCAAAACTTTAGAAGAATCATTTACATTTTCCGAACAGTCGACCTTAGCATCAATCCAACAAATTTCTGAATCTCGTGCGTTAGAGAATCTTAGGGTTCCAACTAAAGAGTCTTTTAACTTAACTTGGTATATATGCCTTTCTTTTGTTGTATCGACCACTTCATTCACAGCAGGGGTGAACACTTCAACTCCTGATGACGTCAGTGCTTTACGAATTGCTTCAGCATAATATTTTGTTGTCTTAGTATCCGCTCTTACCACAATGACTTCGCGAGGTTTAATTTGCTGAATTATCTTGAGCATTGATTCTCCATCAGAACGACCTTCAAAATCAATGAAAGAAATTGTGCATTTCATTTCAATAAACACAGTTTCAGTGACACATTTAGTAGGAGCTTCTTCCACCACAGATTGGAGAGGGTTTGAGTCTGTTTTATCAACTTCCATCTTTGTTTTAATTATTTCCGCCTTTACTTCCTCATCTACTTGAATAATGTTGGACATCCTGAAGTCATCTGGGTTGATTATCTCGCCGTATTCATCCCATTTTATCCTAGGTTCAATGAATGGATACATGGGAAAAGTTTTCTTTAGTTGCTTAAAAAAGCTACCACTCTTTTTCGGCACCTCGTTTGGAACAATGAAATCATGGCGATTCTGAATGGTGTTGACAGGTTCCTCTGCGTCACTTTCATCGCTGGATTCTTCCTCAAAAACCTTTACTTCAGTGGCTTTTTTCGCAGCTCGATTGCGCTCATACTGATCAAGCTCTTCTCCAATAATTGGAACTCTTTTTTTCATTTCTAACTTGAGCCTTGAAACAGTTGGGTCATCAACAAGAGTCCTTGATAATGTTCCTTTTGTGCTTCTGCTGGTTATAATGACTGTATTGCGTGGATCTGCAGCCCACCTGATAAACAGTTGCCGCGCAAAACCACATTCCATATCTGCTGTACTTGCAAGCACACATTTCGGCTGTGGTACTTGTGCCAGGTCCCCAAGGTTGTGGCAAAGTTTAAGATGCTTAAAGTGGAAAGGGTTGTTCCTTTGATCAGTAAAGGAGTTGATTATTTTGTCACTCATCCATTCCACCATAAACTTTGCAAACTCGACCACATTGTAAGTCACATTGTTGATCATGGCAAGGGAATAAGCGCACAGACCAGATCGTGTGTCTCTCCACAACTGATCTAACAAAATAGCAAGTTCGAGCACTCGACCTGCCGTATCAACTGCGATTAAAACATTCCCATCTCCCCTCATTGTCTCAATAATCCTAGTCAGCAACTGTTCATCACGAAGTTTACGCCTTGCTTGCTGATACATTGCATTATAGCCATCAGTTATCATCAACTGAGGGGGTTTTCCACTCCATGTTTCACCACTGCTTTCAAAGAGAGAGCATCCGTTCAAGTGACGTTCTCTTTTATGGTTAAAATCAACGGCGTATACAATCTCTCCCTCTTCATCATCTTTAATTATCTTCCAAGCTGTCCCTCCTATCATATGACCAGCATGTACAGGGGTGATTGACAGCCCAAGCCCTTTGTCTTTTAAGGTTATTGTCTGGTTGTGTTTAACTTGTGTTATCTTATCAAATGCACTGTCTACATCATCAAGTGTAAACTTGTCAAAATCCTCAATATTATGATGGGATTGGTATAAATCATACAGAAACATCTGACCCATTTTATAAACAGGCACAGTGGCGTAAATTGCGCAGTTCAGCCCAATTTTTCCAGCCAGATATGGCAGTGCACCAATATGTTGGATATCGGGGAATGTTAGCAGCATCGCATCAACTTGAGAAATGTGTTTCATCACATTGTTTATTACATCCATATCAAAATCTTCTGACCAACCACAATCAAGCAGAAAAGTAAACTCATCAACTTGAAGAAGGTAACAGTTTGGTCCTTCATTCAATGCCCCAGCTAGTGGGGTAAATTTGATAATGGACGTCATACTTTTGCACTTGTTAAGCACAATTAAAGACCTAATTAAACTATGAAACTTATACTGTACATAAGTATACTACCATAGTAACTACATGCTGAAAATAATAGTGCATCGTTAAATATTCACTTTTCACAGTCGCAACAACTTGTCTCTGAAATGTTAGTGTAAAATATATTTAATATTTACTACTCAGTCTGTCAGATGTTGGTTTGGTATTACTTTATCCAACCATTTATATTAATCCCTAAAACGTTAATAACATTTGTGCGTTAGTGCGTATACATATTTTTAAAATTGATAGGTGTTAAATGCTATAATGGTAATACTATCTTTAGATTCTTTTACGTATATTACCTGAATGTGCATTTGCTAACAGTTTAAATATTTTTAATGTACTTAACATATCAAGTCATAATTCAGCAATTATATAGCAATAAGTCATGTGATATAATTAGAAACGTGATTTGGTATATTGACTGCGCTAAGCGCAATACAATGCACACCCTATTAATTGTTAGGAAATGCTATTTCTATTCTATGCAATCTTTCCCGCCCTTTGGTCATAAACGGAAAGCTGTCGCATATATCCGTTTGGATGTACAACGTATAAACTACTGCAAGATTAATTTACAAAATTAAAGATACAAAATTGAGCTAAAAACAATACCGTTTATTTGCATTCAAAATTATGAAGTTTACACCGACCTAAAATTGAAACTTTGGATGTACAGTTCTAAACATAAAGAAAACTATTCAAATTCAATGGTTATATTTATAAAAACGTTCCGATATACATTATATCCCAATAAATGTACAGTTCTACTCAAAGCAGTTATTCGACTCCATCGAACCGACTCGTCTTCACCTTTTATTGTATTATCTGAATAGGGTAATTGGTGAGGTTATTATTTACACCAAAAACATATAAGTGCGCGGCTTAACATGTAGTTTAGGTAATATTGAATTAATCAGGACCACCCATTAGGTTAGAAGTGTAGGCCTATCGTCCAAGACTCCTAAGTACACACACGTGACCACAAAGGTAGCAGCACCGTAGGCTACCCGGTATCCATTGTTTAAGATGCGAGCGCTCCAACCACTGTGCTACAGTGCAAGGAAAAAAAGTGTGGAACGAAACAGAGTAGCCTACATGTATTATGTACAACCCTGGTTTCGAGATGGCTGGGCCTTGGATAACCCTGGTCTAACTAAGTATATATATCCACTATTTGGATTTTTATAGATATTTTACGCAACTTACCACGAAATCTCTACGTTGACTTCACTCTGCAAATAAATTTTATTGTTTAATATTCTTAACTAAGTATATATATATATATAGTAGGGCGGGGGAAAATGCGACACCTCTTTATTCTATTTTCTCGTCCCATTTGGTAGTAAACAACGAATTATAAACCGTCTTCTCACAACTCCCATGGACCATTGTTAATTATTAAAAACACGATTAGCATATTGGAATATTACATGTTAAAGATATCCCATCTTACCCCATGGTACGAAATATCAGGAAGGGGGAAGATGGTCCAAGCTTTTACCATCCTATTTCACCCACAAAGTAACATACAAGGTAACTCGTAAGCTGGCACGAGGTGTTAAACCCGTGTGATAACGACTGTCGTTTTCCAGCCACGCGAGGATAAAGTAAGTTACATTCATTCATTCATTCATTTGGTAGTAAAAAAATCTACAGACGCACTAAACTGTATTCTTACAACCAAGAGAGTTGTTAACTGTTATAAACACAAATATAAAATACAGGATAATATGTGCTAAAACGCTATACATATCATACCCCAGTAATGCTACGTTATTCTGCCTAATCACATAGATGCTTTAGGTTTTATAATACAGTTATAGCTACACACAACAGTCAAAGTTGTGAGCTTTTATGGGGGACAATGAACCGTTATAAATACCGCGGTAATTCAAACATGTGCCAAGCACACATAACACAAGTCAGTTATCTATTGTGGAGTGTTATACCTATTAGTCACTAAATTATTTAGCATACGTTAACGCCCTGTTTAAATTTGCGTTTCTTCATTTGATCATCTAAGAATAAAACGGTTCGATAAATGACTCATATGATAAACAGTAGACTATATTGTGAGTTACGCTATCACTCCAATATGATTATCCCACCTAAGAAAATATTTGGTAAGTCTTTTTTATCACTGGCTGCCCACCACAAGAATCAAAGATCTATGACTTTATTAAATTAGGAAAAATATTTGTAGTTTATACGACGGTGCAAATATATTGGCAAACTTGCGCACTGCCGTGTCATGTCTCCAATAGTTATACACCAAACACACATGGTGTGGTTTAAACACCTCATACCCACAGTCGAATGTCAACATTTTTACTATCCAATACATTTTTTACAATATGGACAAAATTTATTATTAAACCTTAAAAGATAACTTACCGAATTATTTTTGCACTGAGAATACACATGAATATTAAAACATCCAGCTATTATTGAAATGATCGCGGCAAACCAGGATAGATAAAAGGCAACACCAAATGCACTGCCTCCGTTACTATCCGCGATTGCTTCTGCAAACGTCCGAACGTACGTGATCGATCCAGCAAACATAATAATACCTGCAGAATGTTTTACGTATTTATATATTATTATATATATCAAGAACATATACAGCATATATTTTCATTTTTTTCGGAATGTAATATTGGTGTTGTATATACACCTTTAGCACATACTATCCAAATATCCGGATTGTGTTTTAAACAATTAACAACGGTCTATGATGGTGGTCGTGGGGATACGGTTTTAATATTTTATAAATGTTTTATTGTTTACTATAAAATGAAAAAGTGTCTCATTTTCCCCCATCCTACAATACATATATTTCATGGAAAGTGTCTCTAATAGAGAAAGCAACAGGTTGTGGGCGGAAATTATACTACAGTTGTTATAACACAGCAGGTGGTCTGGTGGGGTAAGATAGACATTTTTTAGTCTCTATTTTCAAGAGATTCCCCTTACCTGCTGCAACTTCGCAAATTCCAAATCCAAGCATCAAAGGGGCATGGTTCTTTGTAACACAATACCCGATGCTGATAAACAGTTTTAGACCAAGAACAATTGCAGCTATAATGTACATAATACGCGTTGCGTCCTCGCCAGCTATCTGACCCCATTCTGTAATTAAAATGTGATTATTATAAATGAATGAACGGCGACACTTAATTTTCATCATGATGGGGACAACGACAGTTTTAATAACACGGGTGTTTTGTTTCATACACCTGGCGCGCGCTTAGGAGTTACGAGATATGTAATACATTTTTTGGCGGATTTTTTAATTTTATACACCATATATTCTAGTTGGTCTTGTATCAGGTAAGAAACTTGTTGTATACTCACGTGTTCCAGTGCAAATACCTCCACCACATGTATTGTACAGTCCCTTGCCGATTATACCACTGTATATCCAGCCATTTACAGCCATAGTTGGAATAAAGAGTCCATTAATGAGTGCCCCCAATACAGATGCAGCAATTTTCGAAGGTGTCCAATAGCCCATCTTGTTTTAAAGCTTTCTTTACAAACAATAAACACTAAAAAGCCTAACAGTGCAGAAAAATTAGCATTGTATTAACACGGTCATTTTAAACATATATAGGCTACCCAATGGTACTTTATGGGCTGTCTAAATTGTCAGTCATGTAAAAAAAAGTCGCCCACAAACCATAAGCGGACATGAATGAATGTGACTTGCTTTATGCTCGCGGGGCAGGAAAACGAAAAACGTTATAACACGGATGTTCTGTATCATACACATCTTGCCGGCTCACGAGCTTCCATGTGTGTTATTTTGTGGGTAATTCGTATAGTATAAATGTACCAATCCTAAAGTATAAATGCACCATGAATGATTCAGGAGCTGGTTTAGTTTCAAATGCGTAAAAACAACAAGACTCTAACGAGAATATAATTGCAAGAGAAAATTTTAACGGGAGTGTCATGCATTTAGTTTTAAGGTGATGAAAAACATCCTACTGTTGTATAATATATGAGCGCGGTGTTACGACGAGTTATGTTATGGAATCTTGGATTTAGAGTAGAGGATTTATCTCAGTCACTCATTTATTCAAAATTTGAAACGCTTTACGGGTCTCTTAACGGTTTTCCAATGCCAAAAACTCCATAAACCTTGTTCCTATGTAATGTACATGAACATGTGTATAACACAGACGTGAGCTCATGCTGATTTCGCCTGAAAGTATATTTTAAAGCATTATCAATATCATATTCCGTTTTTTAAACATTCGTGTTTTAAACATTTAACAATGGTCTATGGGGGTCGCGAGGATACGGTTTTATAATTCTTCAAATGTTCTTTGTTTACTAGCAAATAGAATAGATTTGCTAGTAAACAAAGCAAATCTAGGAACGAAAAGATAGAATAAAAAGCATCCCTTCTCCCCCCACCCTACTATACCTGTATTCTCACTATTGTAAGAGCGTTGTTATTAGTTCAAAACACGATTAGGAAATATATGTGATATTCTATATGCTAACGGAATTCACTTTACCCCACAGTACTATATCTGCACTGTTGTTCTTTCTTTCTATATTTTCTGCTGAAACAAAAAGTCCAGTAAGTTTTGCAAACTTTTTACCCACAACGACTGCCGTTGGGTTACCTCCCGTCTCCCCCATATCGTTCTAACTTTCTCTATTGTAACAGAAAAAACACATAAGTGTGTTATGTAATCTGGCCAAACTTTATGTTCGTCCTAACAATAACTTCAACTATCGAATACTGCGACTAAAACCTAGTATGCTTGCTGCTGGTTCATATGGCCCACTGAAACATACTCATAGTGGACCATGGATGTCTACTTGCCGTTCCATTCGATTGTTCAATTAATTTGGCTCTGTTTGCAGCGGCGAATGTGTTTCGTTGATTACAATTACATTTTTCAGGCGTATAAGCGAGCCTCATTGAAACGTGTGTTGCTAAGCGCAGTTCTTGGTCCGTTGAAATGCGATGTTTCCATTGCTATCAAAAGTTAGCGATTACCCTCATACCGCTTAACTGGTGTATAACATTTTATATACAAACATATAGGTTGGAATAAGATAGTGCTTTTATTCCAATTTATCGTTTTATTTAGTAGTCTCTTAATACACGGAGTCATATCACTACTGTAAGCCTGCTGCTCAATGCTGAATTAAAATATCAGCTGTTTTATTTCGGCTGTTCTCGTGCGCGACCCGACGCTAGAATGACCCTAGTGCATATAGGTGCCTTCTTATATAGGCCGCGGAGTCGTATTAAGTTACTACATCCACTGTCATCCTCGCCATGGTTACTATTCAATACGTTGAGTCGTATGCTGGACAAAAAAGATTGCGTAAGGCGAGGCAATGAAAACAAAAGCGGTGTAACAATACGGTTTGAGACAGAACAAAACCGAGCTTTTCTCTTGAGAACGTGTGACGCCGACAACTCATGATTGATGATTCCTTTTTACGTTATTATACAAACCACGTGAAAGCAAAACGTCTTTATGAACAGCTGATCATGTGATATGTAGGCGTAAATGGAGAATGGCCTACGGCGAAACGCGTGGGTACCACAAAGCGGAAAAATACCTGCAAGTTTCACCTCACCACTGTAAAATATACCACGCATTCCACCAGAATTGCGAAACAGCGGCGTGTAATCAAGCGTGGAATTTAGATGCATAGCGGTTTAACGTAGTGTAATTTTTTTGCGTTGTTAAACTTTTGGTGCATTTATTAGTGTGTGCATATCGTTCGATTTGTTAATGTTATAAAAAACACACTACGCATAGTCTGGTGGAATAAGGTAGGTCATGTTTTCATTCTCTTTTCTTTTCATAGTTAGGCTAGTATGAATGAATAAATGAATGAATGTAACTTACTTTATCCTCGCATGGCCGGAAAACGACAGTGGTTATAACACCGGTCTTTAAACACCTCGCGCCAGCTTACCAGTTAAGTATATGTTACTTTGTAGGTGATTATTTTTTGTGGATTTTTTAATTTCTTTTAATATGGCTGATAATTTGACGACATCTGACATTTATCTCTTATATACACAACACACACTGTGGCTGAGTAGTATACCACAATCTTATGAATTATACGAAGTACGCGACTTTGTTGGTACCTCATGAAACCAACCGCCCTTTTAAATATTTAAACAATGAAAACTTGCTGTTTTATTTCCAGTTTTAACTAATCCATTTGAAGTTTTAATCTGCAAAAAATTAAACGCCCTTTGTTCCAGAAAAATAAGTTTATTTCAGGATAAACAGTGCAACCAATGATAACCAAAATCTCATTTAAAAGTAAGGCATAGAGGCTACAAACTATATACCTGAAAACTATTCTCTGTACACCATGGGTATAGAAATAGTATGAGTATTATATTCAACAGCAAGGCTTGATAAACAGCAAAGCGAAAAAATGTACTTATTGTATACAGTATATTGTTTTATCTTAATTCCTGTTGCTAGGTGTTCATGTTTTGTATTACATCTTCATTAGGAGACAGATAAAGCAAATAAGAGCTGCAAGAGATGATAGACGAAGCTGTGCAGCTCCTGCAGTGGTTTGAACCACTCTGGGCATGGCAGTCGTTGGTTCAATTGCAACTTCAGCTTTAAAAATAAATAATTTGATAAAAAAAGTAAAAAAAAATAAAGAAAAAAAGGTTATATTTTATTTGTTTATTTAACAACTTAAGCTTTATTTATCTCCTCGAATACAATAGTGAATACCAAATTGAATAAAACCACAAAGAAAGAAAATTAGCTGCAAAATGACAGTCGGTAAAAATGATAAGGGTAAAAAGTACAGTGCTTTGGGAAAAGTGTCAGATAAAAGCTTGGCAAAAAACTCCATGTTGTTTTAATTAATATTATTTTTATCGCTAACGAAGAGGTAAATAATGTTATATTTTGTAGTCACACTCACATACAAAGTAAAAACAGACCATCAAAAGAGCAAAAACTTACAAACACATTTTTTTACAAAACCAAGTTTAAGTTAAATCAGGATATGGGAAATTGCGACACAAATATTATTCGAACATCTTGTTACAATTTAACTTAATTTTTTTATATAGTTTTTTAGTTACAAATACTGGTTAAGATAAGTTACCAAATAAAACAGTTCTAAATATATGAAAAATAGCACAGTAACACACAGGTAAAAAAATATAATTTTTGTTACAAAAATGGACTATTTTAACCAATTTTTGAGGGTTTAGGTGATTACCTATTGGTGTATATATATACAAACATGCACTGCACACCAAAGCAATAAATTTTGAACTTAACTATTACGTATTCATATAAATTAAACAGTATATACCTATTGCTTATGCTCGCTGTAAAACCAGTTTTTAACAGCCTGTTAGTGACACATGCATGGTAAGCACCGACAGCGAGCTTGAACTATAAAGTATGCAAATGCAATATATTTAGTCAGTTAGTGTAATACTTCTATATTATATTTATTTATAAATTCAGGCTCGATTTCCAAGACCTACTTCTGGATCTATAAGTTAATTCAGATAATAAAGCAATTTATTGCAATATGGGTTTTGTGTTACAACTACTAGAATAGCATTTTGGTAAACTCAATTTATATCAAAATCCAACCGTGCATATAATACATTTTAACAAAACCCTTTACTGTAATGGTTTTACTGTAAGTCATAGGCACCTAACATGGGTATGCAGGGAATGCAAAAGTCTTGGTATAAATAGACATAGAATAAGTAATTTGGTAATATTAATTTGGAGCATAAATCACACAGGTAATAAAATGGGGTATGGTCTATATATATAGCACACTAGTATTAAAAAAAACTGATTTTTCAAAATACAGACACCTTTGCAAGCAGTATTGTTAGATCATGTTAGAACACCATGCACCTGCACATCACTTTTGCAGAACTTTTGTATTCTTGCATTATTTCACCCATTGCACCATTTTTCTGGTTATCAAACATGGGGTGCAAACTTACATTGAGTTGTTGTTGGTTCAGTTGCTAACATAGTGGTTGTAGGTTCAGTGGGGAAGTCTGAATGGTAATGGTGCATGCTCAAATGTGAGTAATGATATCAATTATTGAGAAGCATGTTAAAAAGGGTTTGAAATTTTTCGTATAAGAATAAATATCCCTATACTGTATGGGTGAAGTCATATGATGGGGCCAGGCCTGTCAGAGGACCTGGGATTTAGGCTGAAACGGCCTATAAGCCCATAAAGAAATAATACTTGATTTAATTTCAAATTCTTAGCAGAAATTTCAAAGATTTACTTTGTAAAAATATAAAGCAAGACTTTCATTTAAAATAAAATTGTATATGCAGCTTATGCAAGTGTGTTGTTTAAATGGGTATGAATGAATATAAAATGGGTAAAACCACACACAGCAAATAGAACTCAAACCGTGAGGTTAAAAGCAATGATTTAATTGGCAAATTTTAAGCATAATGTATAAAACAAGCTATGGTGGAACTATATAATTCTTTATATAAAGCTGCAACAAAAAACAATGAAATATATTTAAACACATTGGAATTATGTTACAAAACCATATGTTAAAAATAATATAAAAAAAAACTAACAAAAGTAAAACCTGGAGTTTTTATACATATATATATATATGTTTTAAAATCTGGAAACAATCTATAAACTATAATTTTAAATTATAAAATGTAATAACATGTTTATTGTTTACTACTTACCGCATTCACCACTTTTGTCAAGGTAGATATCATCTAAAAGTGAATATCCTGAACCAGAGTATTCGAACGACCATTTAGACTTGACATCCACAGGTTGAATGGTAACGAAGACTTCCTTCCATTCCATTGGAAAGATTGAGCTTCCCCACAACTCACTTTGTGTCGAACTTAAAGTAGAAAAAAATATTTTTAACCTAAATAAGAACTTAAAAAAAACCTAAAAGTGAATACAAAATTTAAATAAAGCAATTACATGGCAAATATAGGCGAAATGATGCACTGTATTTGCTAAAACAACATTGACACAACATATATGCCTGAATGGCAGAAAATAATGTTTGCAGGGATATTTCAGACGTTTTGAAATAAAAAAAAGATTTTAAGTTTATTAGAATGTAGTTGAAAGACAGGTTAAACCCAGATTGCAAAGAATCCAATCGATTTGCTATTATATTTAAATTTCCCCCCTTTCTCGTATGACTATTCATCCATGGTTATATGGGTTACAAACAATATTTGCAATAATACAATTACTTTGTATTCGAATAGCTTTTTTTTTTTAACTAAACCAAAAAATGGAAAAAAGTATTCCTATGAAAGTAGCATACAGTTCAACCATTACAGAAATACTTACTTTAATACCATCGCTTTAAGCATTAACTTAATGCTCTCCCCTCCAACCATATTGTTTGATTGTCGATATTTAAACGATAAACAAGCGCTCTCATTGGTTGGACCGTATGCTTGTGATGTCATAATAGCATTACTGAAAGCAGCAATACCAATCACAAAGCTTTGTTCTGAAAATTTGAACAAAATTGTCAGAACTTAAACTTATTATATATACAACTTTAACAGTATAAGACAAGCCTTTTGAACTTTATTCTGTTAGAATATATTTCTTGCCTAAAATGACACTACTAGTATCTTATTTAAATAGAATATTAATTCACGGATTCATTTTAATTAATTGAATACCAATAATGTACTTTCAATTTTGAACTGCTTTTTTGGTAAATAATAAACATAAGCTTTATTGTAGCATGGTGTGTCTGTCATAGGATGAGACTTCATGTATGTAAAACTATTAACAATGATATTAGCGCTACAAAAGATAAATTTCTGTATAACAAAGAAAAAATGGCATTTTTTATTTTTCATAAACAAAACAGTGAGTTTTCATGGTCGCACTTCTTACAGAAAAAGGGCCTAATATTTTCTATTTATTTTGTTTATGATGTAATAATGTTACCTGTTCCATTAACAATAGCACTTTGTCTTGTCCAACCTTGATTGACATATCCACATGTAGGTAAAGTGGGATCGTCAAAGTTGCAATCATAAACAACTGGAAAAAAATGTGTATCAGAATTCAGAAAAAATGCTCGGAATTCAAAAATCAAGCATTTTTCAATCGTTTTTAATAACAAAGATTGTTTAATTGATAAAAAACAAATAAACGGCAAAATAAAAAAGTCAGTATGACAATGGTAAACATAACTTAAGCAAATATTTTTGTCATAGTATTTAAGAAATATATGATTCTCTTAGTTTAGTAATTTAACCTAAAGTCTCCATATTCAAATTGATGATGTTAGCCGTAAGCAAAAGATAGGACTGGGTTAAGGTCAAATTTGAGTGAAACCAGTTTGGCAAGTTAAGTAAACTACTTAAGGCAATATGTGATAGAGTTGACTTTATGATAAGTTGAACTGGTGGATAGTCATTTACAAGTGCAGTTTATATCATAATTGCAATGATATATAAATTTAAATGAAATTTTTCAATGGTAATCATATGTGTTATTTCTGCTACTGAACATCATGTAATATAAACCATTTTGGCTCCTCAAGTGTTAAGAGTTACAGGCAGATGTGACTTGGTTAACACAATAAACATGTTATATTAAATTTTGCATTTTTCATCACATAATGTCCATGCAATATGATTTTAAGTGAATTTTTAAATGGCAATATCATAAATAGTCTTAGAAAAGAGTTAATTGCAAACCATATCAATTAAAGTAACTTTTGAGGCTCATTGATGGTGTATTAAACATTAGGACAAGAGAAAAGTATAGACATGGAAGTGCCTTGCGAATGACATCACACTTATATTATTTATTTGGTATTTATATATATTTTAAACTGTTTGAATAAAAAATAACCAAGTATTACTATATCTGGATAGCAAGGTATGAAAAATATATATTGCAATAATACCTTCACAAACTGGTGTATCTCCCCAAGTACCATTTGCCAGGCAGGTCCTTGTAACAGGTTCTTCCTCTACAAGTTCGAAACCAAAGTCGCAGGAATAAGTGACTTCATCAAGGTAGATGAATTCTTCTCCATTTTCTACACTGCCATTGACAGGGGGCATGGGAGGTGAACACGCCACAGCTGCAAGGAGACTATTTATAACAATGATTCAAACACAGCCTGCATTGAGAGGTAATGAAATACAAACCTATATATATTGGAATTTGAACTGTACGAGATATACAGTCAGTAATGTGAAATATAAAAGACCTGCAAATTATGTTGAGATCATGTAGTTGGTTAGGATTATGTTGGGAAAACAATATAGTAGTAGTAAAATACAAACTCTGAAGGGGTACATAAACCTATCAATCAATACAATATATTTGAACTGAGATATACAGTAGGTATATGTACTGTGTAATATAAAGGCATGTCAATTATATGAAATGATTTAGTAAAATAATAGGCTTATGTTGGACAAGCAATGTTGCGGTAGTAAAATTTAACTATTTGAACTTTGCTATGGTCCTGCCTATATAATCATTATTAGAGTAAAATACAATGTACAACATAAAGCGTTATGCTGTAAAGACAAGTATATTGTTGATTACATGTTATACTAACGTTACAGATTAAATTTTAAAAAAGTCCCTAAATGTTTAAACTTTTTATATACCATACCAAAATATATACAATTTTATAGACAATTACCAAATACTATTTATTCAATACAATGTGTGTCGTGTTTTAATCATTTAAAGTTGTTTTGCAAGTTGGAGCAATCAAGTACACTGTTTATCATTAGAGTTGTTGTGATTGCTTTGAAACATTGGTAATCAATAACCACAGGTGCCGTGGGCAAGTAAACAGAAATTAATCAACAGAGTAGCTGTAGCTACAAGCATGGCGTACAGTCTACACAATGACATTGCGGTTTTACATTTTCCTTTTGTGGTTATAGGTGGAAACCACAGAAATAAAAAAGAATAGAACGCGCATCTCTAATGTGGGTAAAGGAGAGAGCATGATACACTCTCTCTGTTTCACGACTCGTTCCCGTTTACTATAGTAGTCAATGGAAGCCATTGTTTTATGTAGTTTTTCTTCGTTTTTTGACTTAATTTAAGTTTATGGAGAAAAATAACTATTTCCAAATATATATATATTTCTAACAAACCGTTTGTCTGAACGTTTTTAATTAAATTTATAAAATAATTAATTTTCCTAAACAAGCGCTAAAGTGTAAGCGTTAACCTACCAAATACTAAACTGGCCTAATAAACTGGAATAGTTAGTGTAGTTTTTAAAATAAACACCTAAAACCTCCTAAAATTACTGTGCGCCTATCTTTTACAATGGAGACCCAGCGAAATGGGGACGGAGTTGGCGGTCACGTGAATAGAAAAAAGAATATATCATGGTTTTGGGCAGTTGCGCGTTCTACTCTTTTTTATTTCTGTGGTGGAGTGGAAATATAAATCAATTTTGTGCGAGATTGAATTTTTTGGTTTCTTGTTATTGAGAATTTTATTATTATAAATTTTCACTTTAAATTTTACTTTTTTAAAGTTTAGAACAGTTTTTGAAAATTATTTACAAGGTACTATAAATTTTCACCTAAAAATCATTTTTTCCTTCTTAAAGTTCACAAAAAAAATGAAATAAAACTAACGAAATTAGAGAGAGGATAAAACTTACGATTACAAACAGGGGCTTTTGAATCCCACATAACACCTGTTGAGTTCCATACACAGTTTGCACCTTCACTACCTTGCATTGTAAAACCTGTGAGAAAGTTTCAATTTTTATAACTTTATGCTAATATATGCTCTTGCTGACAGGCATGTTATAATTTTGAACAGATCTTCTAGCTATTTTTTAACTGTAACTTAAAGAAATAAAAAAATCATTGGGGTATACCACTAAATGTACAAGAACACATCTACATATACCCATAACGGGATACCCTCATGATGTCGCACTGTATGTTAAACAAAACCTTGCAATTTAAAAACAAAAAATTGCCAAAAGATCTCTTTCAGAATTCTTGTACACTCGTGTAGCAAACAATTATACTAAATTGAATGAAAATCAGAATTACCGGTGTCGCAAGAAAATTGTATACTATCATTGAACAAGTAAGATGCTCCTGATACTGAACCATTAACTGGAACAACTGGGACATCACATGACATCTTCAAGCATAGGAATCCAGGTTCTGTCCAGTTAAAATGCACAGAGCATTGTCTAGAACCCGCACCGTGTATGTAATGTCCGATGCTGCATTGGTAAGTTACAATGGAACCAACAGCGAATCCTGAACCCACGGCATCAGTTGTTGCTTCTGTTCCTTCTAATGTAACTGGCAAAGGTTGTGTGCAACCACCTGAAAAAAGATATTTCTCTCTTATTTCTAATCTATGTGGGTAAGGTTCTACAGCATGACACATCATGAGGCCTGAAATTTAGTTAAGACATTGCAGGGTACCCTGGCACTTAGGGGGCTACAAACAATCAGTAATTACTAAGTGTCTTTCCCATAGACCCATAAACCTTACAGTATCACAACATTTTTAGCATGAGAGTGGCAACCATAGATAAGTCACTCACAGAACACATACATGTCTATAAGCTGAACTAACTTACGCTCGCATAATGGAAGATTTGGAGGGTGAAACTGGACACCAAATGAGTTGGAAGTACATGAAATATTTGCTGTGCCATTCAAAACATAACCTGAAGCAAAAACATTACGAGGGTCATAAAATGTCAACAGTAAACTGGCAATAAAGTTAAACCATTGCTTGGCACTAACGATTTTAAAGGAAATGAAATTTTAAAATTTAATTTGTTTAGAAAGTTATTTTTTTAATTTGTTAGACATATGAGAAACAAATAAATCTATTTGTTTTATGGACAATAGGAAATGGTTAAAGATTTGAATTACAACATGTGTTAGAATAGAATTAATGCTGCCATTGCTGCTATCAATATTTAAAGTAACAATATAATGGTGACACTGATATTGGATGGTGATTGCTTTTCTACTGTTGTTGCAACCAGGCATAATATAATACATAGACAAATAGTTTACATTTTAACAGGTTTTTTAATATCAGTGTCCCCATTATACTATTGACTATTGTTATTTATATTGACAGCAGCATTAATTCTATTGGAACAGTGTTTTATTTTTATAGTTACCTGGATCACAGCTAAAGTATGCAGTTTGGTTAAACAGAAGGTTTGAGCCACCAGTGTCACTTGATTGTTGAGTGTGGCCGTGTTCTGGCACTTCTGGAGGACCACAGTTGCCTTGCACGCACCTAAGGTTAGGGGTGGTCCATTGGAAGTTGGAACCACATACTGCTATGTTGGATGGACCAGTTGGACTGAAACCTTTGAAATGTATTTGTAAATACTAAAACTGTGTGGGTGAATTTGTCGGATTTCTGAGTTTAACAAAGTGGTTTAAAGTTTTCAAGAAAAAGTAATATTTTTTTCTACTAAATAATTAATATCAGAGCACACCAAGAGGCATGCTATTAAGGCTAAAGTTCGCCCATTACTAAATAACTGTTGTAGAACACTTATTTGGTGGAATAGCTATATTGTTTAATGTAGAATGGGCAAGTCGTGAGTTAGGCCAAAGTTGGCACATTAATTTCGGAGAATATACTCAATGTTTAATTTGTATAACAATATAAATGATGCAACACATGCTATATACCAGCGGGGCAAGTGTATTTGACCACATCATTAACCAAATATCCGACTGCATCTCCAATAGGGATTCCTCCATTTTCCAAAGGAACAGGCTGTCCACAACCACCTAAGCAACAAAAATATTTAAAATACCTAAAAAAAGAGTGAAAAATAATCCTGTAAAAAATAAATGTTTAAAAATTAAAATTAATGTTTAATTAATGTAAAAAAAAATTAAAACTATATGCCTACATCTCTAAAGCATAATTTTTGTACAGGAAAACTGTTTAAAATTGATGTAAATAAAGTTACTAATTTGTAAACTTTTCACAATAGGTGTTGCCTGCAATAAAAAGAAACATGACTTACGAACACAAGTGGGCATTGCTCCACTCCACACTGAATCTGATCGACATTTACGAACGGCATCACCGCTTGCCATCACATACCCAGGAAAGCATTCGTACCTTAGCAGTACGGGGTAATAATAGGGGTGTTTAGGGTGACATGAAAAGTCTTAACAAATTAATTATTTATTTCTGATTTTGTATTATTTGATTTATATCATGTGGTAACTTGATTTTAGCTGGTAAGAATAAAAAACCTATGACTTAACGATAGCTGTTTCTCTGCTACGCGAGGATAAATGTGTTACATTTATGTCACCTTAACTAAGTTGATAGCTTTAATCAATTTAGCACAAAATTAAATAGTAAAAAAATTATACAGAAATATATATATAATGAATTTTAAATAAATGCAGAGCCATAACTTACAGAACAGTGCTGTTATAGTTGATTGTTGAATAGCTGGTTGTTCCATTAGCCAGTTGTCCGGGTATTTGACAAATAGAATCTGAAATATTAGAATTAAAACATATAAATAAATAACAGTCTCTAACCAGACATATTCAGTAACTGTGATAAATGCTGTGAATCTGATTCTAATCTAGTGCTAATTAAGTCAGACGATTTTTGTAATGAAATACCAGCCAGAATAAGGTGCTACAAAATACATAATTTTGAAAAAGTGACATCATTAGTTTCCTATTCACAGATTCTACAATCTACATGAATTCTAAATAAATTCTTAATGAAAAGAATATAATGCATGAAACACAATTTCTTGGATTTGGTTTTTGTTTGTTACCCTTAAACATTCAACAAGGAGTACATTTAAAGTGGGTATGCATTAAATAGATAGGATGTTTGTGGCTAGACTACCATGCCTTCAGGCTATATAATGGCGGGATAAGAATGTCAAATAACTGCTTTGTACTTTACTTAGTGAAAATAACAAACGTCATGTGACTGTAGCGTAATGGAAAAGTTTAGGACATGCTACTAAAAATTTGAAGATTTCGGACATTAATTTTTTTCAAATAAGTGCTTCTTTGTGTTTTACTTGGCGAAAACAACAAACGCCATTTGACTGTGGTGTAATAGAAAAATTTAGAAAATACTCCAGAAAATTTGGAAGTTTCGAAAATAAAATAAAAAAATGGCCATCAAAAGGAAATCAACCATAAAAATACATAAGTGGTCTTTTAAAGGGACACAAGATGTGTGGAAAGGAACACCTGCGTTAGAACGATTGTTGCCTACCACATGAGAATAAGTTCTATTCATTTAACTAACCTGGGTTGATGCATGAGAAACCACATAGACCGTCACAAATACAGCTTTCTAAGTGAACAGAGCAATCGCTGTCAGTTTCACAAGCACTCATGCAGGTACGCCCAAGTTCAACTCCAAGTGCATTTCTTGGACTGCAGATTACTGAAAAAATATTCTGTTACCTTTGTTATTGTACATAATGTCAAATAGTGGTAACTGCATTTAATTTTTTTTTATTCCATTACTGAAAAAGATTACATACAAATATTCTGTTACTTTTCATACTTGGCATAACATCAAACAGTAGAAAACTGCTCTTAATGCTTATTTTTAGATGATTATACCATTACAGTACAATACACTTCCTCTTAATTAACACTCTTCAAACATGGATACAGTAACAGAAAAGTTATTAAAATATGGAGTCTACAATTCATAGGGGACTAGCAACTAATATACGGCCCGCATAGATCAATTAACATAAATAATTATAATAAATATGACAATTACACAACCATTATAGCAATTTGCTGCTATGCTACCAGACAACATATTTTCGGAGAAATTATCTCAAAGCAAAAAAATTAACACAGTTCTGATTAAAGACTATTTGTCTGCCAAAAAATTGTTAAATCTACATTAAATTTACATCTGATACCTATAGCAGTAAAAATATCAATGTTTAAAAAAAAATTTTTTTTAATTTAAATAGATTCTACTTCAGCATAGTACAGCATAAACCTGGAATTTAGGTCACAGTTGGCACAAATTACTTACATTTACAAACAGGTGGTGGTGTTTGCCATTGCATGTTTCCATTCCTTTCAATACATTGAATATTCACAGGACGTCTGCCACTACCATCTGTGTAATAACCTGTAGATAAATAGTAAATGTATATTATTGTCACTTTAACCCTAAAGTTACTCATACATTTAGGGTCAATTTTATAAATATGAATTTTTTTAATAATAAAATTATCCAAACGGCTTCAAAAATAAAGCAAACATTAAAATTTAACTAAAAAGCCAGTAACATGCAAAACAGAACTTAAAGTCGATGACAAATGCCTTTAACCTCTGCTCATAACATGTGTTATATGACAAAGTATTGGGGCATAGTACTATAATAGTATAGAATTTAACTTTTCTGCCACAAATTTATGGGAATTGGACAAAATGTAGATGGAGCTTCAAAGTTATATCAACATTTCTCATTTAGAAAACAGGAAAATTACTGATTTGTTTTATCAATTTCAATGATACCAAAACAGAGAACAACCCAATTTGGTCATAAATTTCATTGTCAACAAATAATAGAAAAAAAACTTACCAGGATCACATGTATAAGTCACCCAGCTTTCATATCTAAAGCTATCCCCTGTTATAATCCCATGGTCTATCATAGGAGGGGCAGGACATGATTTGATGTGGCATTGGAAAAGAACTTCGGTCCATGTAAAATCTGTTTGGCATGACCTTGACCTACGTTGACCTCTCATGTCATAACCTGCAAAGTTTAAGTAAATCACATCAGCAAAGCTTTGTAGATACGCGTCATGTTTTTGAACTTACAATAAAATCTGGGGTGACACTACTAAAACACACTATCGAGTTACACTTTAAAGTAGCAAATGCTATATTTTAGCTTGCTTGTTTGTATAGACATCATACATCGGGGGGAAAGCTATTTTAAACCTAAAATCTTGTTCATAATCATACATTTACAACCATGTTTCAATAGTTGGAGTATTATGTCACCCTGGCTCAGATGCTCCTAAAGTTATACCTATTCCTCTGTATACATAGAAAGAACTATCAACATGACAATGCTAACTAGGTGATGACAGATTGAAACAGCCATGCAGTCAACTTAAATAGGCCAATTAGCCAATGACATGCAACTGTCTGTGTTACTGAATTGCAGAAGGTAATTTGAGCATTTCTTTTTGCATGTACAATTACCCAGATTTTCGAATCATAATTGTTTTCAAAAAAAATAGTCTAGTAGTCACTAAAACCTATAAAGGTGTAGCATATAGGTAACTTTTAGACCATGAAGCTTAAAAAGGTTAAATATGCCTTCACCTATTTAAATTTCTATACAGGGTTTCACCTATTTAAATTTCTATGCAGACGCATACAAAAAATCTTCAATAAAAGCAATATGAATTTCTTACCTTCATTACACTTGTAATAAGCGGTCATGCTTTTCCTGACTCCATTGAAAGAGCTTGTAGCATTAAGTGTCACATCTTCAATGTCTCTGTAGAAATCAATGGAAGCAAACTGCACAGGATCAGGTCTTGGGCAACCCTCTGTGGAAAAATAATGTGTACATTAGTACATCTAACATGTTTTACCAATAACTATATACTCTATGTTAAAAAGCCGTGGCCAGAAACTAGAGATATCGGCCAGAATTTGCCCATTTCCCTAATCAGTATGATTCTAAGGACTTTTGTGTTAGCAATTTTTTTAAAGATTTTATTCTATATAAATAAGGTTCTATTCTGAGGCGTTCCAGAAAGTGTTTAATATGCCATTTCCTAAACCAGTTCAATATAAGTCAGAGCTGGCCCATTACTCAAAAATAGGTGTTTTTTCCTCAGATATAAAATAGTCATAATCACACATCTGGTAACCAGATGTTCATATTATAAAAAGGAGAAAAATACAGCACCCACGTATCAATGTTAAAAGTAATAATAAGGTGTCAACATTCAGTGTTTACTGCTTCACACCATGGATCAGAAACTGTTGGAAGCATTAACACTTATGAAGAAAGAATAACTAAAATAAGTTATTAAAAAATAACAACGGAACATATTTTCCTTATATGCGTTCTAACATTATCATGAAAAGTGACAGACTTTGACAAATGATAAAATCTGTATAGTAGCACTCTTAAGTGTTGGGGCAATGGGGAAATCAGGCATAAATCCAAAGCACCCTTGTGTGTATCGCCGTAGGACCTCATCCATATAGAATAGAATTTCTTTACCACTCAAAGGTGTTATTTTAGACATGAACACCCTGAATCGCTTATCAACTGTGCTCATCGATTCCATGTGATAAAAAATTGATTTTACTTACGTAGACATGTGAGGTGAATGCCAACCCATGAGTTATTGATACAATGCAATGTGTTTGTACCATTGATCACATAATACCCTCGAATGCACTCATACCTGAGAAAAATCAACATTTTATTAATGTACTTCATTTACACAAAAATGAACATTTACACAAAAATGATTAAATTTTTACAACATAAGGTGAATATGAATAATATAAATACAAAACTGTTGCCACGATAAAGTATATGTCACTTTAAACAAACTATACACAGTTTATTGTTTTACTCATACAAAATAGGTGGTGTTTGTTTTTATTCGAGACAATTTGGCCAAGCTTATGTTTCCACAGAATATAAAGTATTATTAAAGTGAATTTTATTTTTTAAATTAAAAGGTAATCTAAAAGCATGATATATTACACAAAGAAGCACATTTAAAATCGACTTGGACAGGGTAATGTTTTATCACACCTCAGAAGAATATCAAATAACTTTAAGTAAAACGTCACAAATTTCAAATTAAAATAGTTAAAGCAAGATATCTTGGTGCAAATAATACAACCAGTCACAATCAAAAAATTGTTTTTTAACCTGACATGAGGGCCTGCATGCGTTGCTATCTGAGCATTTTCAATGGTTGGAGCATTGCCACAACCTGGAAAACAGAACTAACTATAAATACTCATTATATTGTAAAATGTTATTTTTTTGATGCAGAATGTTAACTTTTTAATAATTTAAATAGTTTTGTGTGGCTTTCTTTATTTTTCATTTCTTAAACTTCATTAAAGTAATCAAAGAGACAAATTAAAATTAATATTTTGTTATTCTAATACAATTGGCAGTTTTTACAATTTTCAATTTTACGAGTAAATATGCCTATACAATTAATTGAAAACTATTATCATATTACATTTGAAGAACTTTGAAATTAATAAATGAAAATGTGGAAGTAAAAAATGCAACACAGGATATTTAAATCAAGGAAAGGTTTACTAAAAAATAATTACTGATCAGAGATTAGCGGGGACGCAGTACGTGATTATAATTTAAAATATTGATTTACAACCTAACGAATTAAAGGTAATGAAACTTTTAATCAATAGTTTACTTATTTACCTTGCCCATTCACTGTAAAGTATGTGAGTATGATCACATTAAAAATAAACTGCATTAAAAGCGAAGTCATCTTGATAGACCCTACTACTTTTATTTAATGCAACTTTTATTAATCGTAAACTGTTTAATTTGCTACAACTATTTTCAATAATACCGACTAAAAGTTGCGAAATATATTTAATCTGTTTAACTTGCAACAACTGTAGTATTTCAAGAGCATATTCCAACTGAATCAAATTCAGAAAAGCATTTTATTTAATTTGTTTAGTCTACTACTATTTCTAATTGTATAGTTTAACTACACAGCAACAGATAGTACTCCAAGAACGTATATCAACTGAATGAGTTTCATGAAATATATTCGTACTTTATATAGACCTTTCGCACCAAGGACTGCAGGCCAAATGCTTCAGCGCCTTACTGCAGACACATTTAATTAGATCAGCCGGCGACTTAGTTAGATGCTTACCGTCATCGCCTGCACATGGCCTCGTACATCTTACTTATTATATCCCCTTGAGGCAATGGTGGAGATTCTGTAAATAATCTTATCAAGGCCCATCGCTCATGGGCCTGACATTTATTAAGCCTTCTCTTCTGTGAAGAGAGGTTAGTTAAATGTTAAGGATTGAAATAAGAGTTTGAATGTCATGTTTGTGGTTCAAATATTATAAATTATGGGTGGCATACTTACCTATGCGTAACTGAGAAGTATATGACAATACAAGGACATTAACAAGTTATATTTCATGTGTGAATCAAAATCCCTATACATATATAATATATCAGCAAAACAAATGGCGCAACATTATGATTATACACCCACCATATGTACGTATTACAGCTTATTTCATATGTCTCAGAACAACACTGAACACTAAGCTGCGCTGACATATTATGACATGTTTTCATAACAATATTTTAACTCAGCTGTTCCAACTTCTAACAATAATTTCATTTATTCTATATCTTCAAATTTGCCTTATATTTTCACCTTGGAAATTCACGGTGGCTATCTGCAAATGCCATGACTTTGCCACTGGACAGTAAGACTTATCACCCACCTAATGTAAACTGCAAAGGTTAGTGGCATTTGCCACGCACTACAAATGCTCTCAATACATTAAGGTGCCTCTTAATTTCAAGTATTTCAATCTATCTTAACATTCTGTTGACCAAGTAACTCCAAATTATTATAAGTCCACATTTTATTCATTCCAATTATTACCAGATTAACATTCATATACACCACAACCACAATAAAGATTGTTAGTAATACACAAAATAGCATTTGCTTTTTAAAATGGAGTTACTTTGTACCTTAAGTGAAAACAAAATAATTTGATTGTAATGGAGAAACATTCTAATATTTAAAATTTCATGAAAATTTATTTACGCATTGTTACAGATTACTTACCACACACAGTTATACTCTGAAAAAGTGAAAATATTTAACTTATATTAAACTTTTTAAAGAAACTATCTGCTACTATTACTATCACTATACAAACTGCTTTATGTAAAAAGTGTTAACAGTAAATATTATTGTAATAAATCAACTACTTCTATATTTAAATAATTATGTATTTTTAAATCTATCAGAATACAAGCAGCCACACCACGCGCTGAGATAATGCAAGTTTATGCAACAGTATCTCTAAATACCAAACCAAACATACAAATGCAGTACATACAGAAAAACTTTACTGATGTTTTCAAGTGTTGAAGTCAGTTAGGTGAATCCATAATTTCAGAATAATTCGAATTAATCAAACAGTTTGTGTAACTTTTTTGTTATCATTTCGTCTTAACTCTTAAGTAAACAGTTCTTTTTTGTGTTTTTAAAAACCTATGTACAAAATACAGTCACAAGGGCCAAACAGTTTCTGCATCACACACAACATATGCAAGTTAGAAGGGGGTATCCAGGAATTTAAGGGAGGTTTAATTAGGAAACATATTTTCAAATGGCACGTAAATAAGAGATGGACAGTGCAATAAAGCTCATTTATTTTATGCCATATTTTTCCTGAAAAGTTGTCTAGACCTGCTTAACCCTTGAACACGCCCCTGTTAGGTATTTATATACAGCATGAGTTAGTCAAGATCATAGCCGAGATATCGGAAGCCTTGTAAGTCGCTGGATTGTTTCAAAACTTTCATTGATGGATCATCTGGGTGGATGTGTTCGAAACCCATGAATCGGAACGCTTTGACCATATTTGGAAGATCTTGTGAGTTGGCATCAATACACACAACAACCTGTGAGACCTCAAGCTCCTCTTCAGCGTAATCCAGCAAAGCGACAAAGCTATCACGATTTACATTTATGGGGACATGGACGTACAACCGTTCGCCGATAGCGACAGTATCCCAACATACAACTGTTTTCTCGGTAATGTTACGAATGAAAGATTTCAGCTTGATTTCATGTCCTTGGTTGCTTACGCTTTTGAGTAGTTGGTTTGCAAACTTAAGGCTGCTGGAGTTACTGTGTTTATTGTTAAGGACGTCAGGAGCACTGCCGAGGCTCGGCCGCCTCCGGATCGTTGCCTTGTGATCCAGCCAAGAAAGAGGAGAGGATGGTAAAGTAGCCTGCTTTTTCCTCTTTTTCTTCATATCGGTAATTACTATTATTCTCAGTATGCATATCAATAAATAAACAATTTATCTTTGCTTGTGTGTTGTATGGCGTTGTTTAACTTCAGTTCTGAGAGAAAATTTAATTACAAACTTTGGTACATTTTACATAGACAGCACACAGTTAAAAGGTAAACTCTATTTATGGCTATACAAACCGATATTGTCACAAATGGACCTGTCTATATTAAACATACATTTATTTATAACTCAGTTACTCATAAACCGAAAATTTGTTCTGTACGCAAATACCTTATACATTAATTTTGTAATGTAAACTAAGTAGGCATGACAGTATAGTTTAAAAAACGCACATTATAACAAACAAACTAACACCTTTGAATTGATACGTTCGTATAAGTCATACAGCAACGTTCGTGTTTATTAATTTGTAAACTAACTTTCCAGCTACTTATACTATTGCGTATTCTAGCTGGAAACAACTTGCCAACACACGTTCCACAAAATGACAGTGAAAACAACACGACAGTTGACTATCACTATCCGGAAATTGACCGTACGTGACGTTTTGTTGCTTCTGCATGCAATTGCACAATTAACGTCACGTGACCGATCAGCTGACACGAAGATGCGTAATAAATTTTCCTTGTCTATACTGTCACCTTGCGGTAACATATTTTAAGCAAAGATACCGTAGTTGGCATGCTTCTTAATAAATACACATTTTACCCGTTTATTAAACCCGAAAGTAATTTATACAATACTTGAACCAGTGGCGCATTTACATCGCTTGTAAATAGTGAACGACATAGGACCTGAGGTTTAGGCCTAACTTGGTCTATTACCCCACATTTTTTGTCGGGCCCGTATTCTTTGCCTTACCACGACACTGGAAACTGAAAATCACACAAACCAATCTCCGGCGCCGTGGCAGAGTTGAATGAATGAATGTAACTTACTTTATCCTCGCGTGGCCGGAAAACGACAGTCGTTATAACACGGGTGTGCACCTCGCGCCAGCTTACGAGTTACCAAGTACGTTACTTTGTGGGTGATTATTTTTTTGGGATTTTTTTTCATTTTTATATATGGCTGATAATTTGGACAACCCATTAGTGACCACTGGGTTGGAGCAATTGCCGTTAAGTGTCTTGCTCAAGGACACATACGCCCACAATGGTAGCAGCGACGAGCCTTGAACCCATTACCTCTGGGTTAGAGGCAGGCGCGCTAACCACTACGCCACGGCGCCGGACGACGCCACGGTTAGTTAGCAAGCATGGCTGTAACCGTGGGGCAATGGTTCACGGCTCATCGCTGCTAACATATGTGTATGTGCAGGACACTCAGCAGGACACTGATCCGCACAAGTATAGAACTTGATTGTTATCCAAAATGATCCTTAATGTCATCCATCAAAACACGTGGCAGAAACATGGACGATCATTTATTCAACCAATAACGTTCGTGATGAAAACAAACATGATAAACATACTTAGTATTGCGTAAATAGCACTACACTATTTAACATAACAACGAACAGGTGGCACATAAGAAATGAAACAAAAATCACATTACGAGGATTAAAACTGACTTGGCACAAATAAACATAGGAACATGGAAATTTTGAAAAACTTTCTATAAATGTCAGATTTAATCCTCAAGATTTCGTTAATGTTGCATGTCTTGGTTAGAAAGTGGTTTATTGCCATTAAAAATATTTTCATTGTCCTGACATGATTTTGGCGAAGACAGTTGTAATCGAACCTGATCAGCCACTAAAGCAACTGTTGAATTAATGCCGTCTACATTGATTGGACCATGTTGATCCACAGTAAGACCAATTTGAACATTGCTAGGGTTAATAAAGGGTTGAATATTTGTATCCATTGGTTCTGGTACTGTCTCATTTTTATTAAAGAGTTCCACAGAGGAATTAAGAAACCCGTTTACGGAATCCGAAGACGCTGAAGTATTCTCCAACAACTTTTTAAAGCTGGTTGCTTTTTCCGTATCAGTAAATTCATAATCCATTGGGGTAAAGCTATTGGCAGATGGGGAAACAAGTTCTGATTTTATTTGGACAGAACCACCATTTGTTAAATTCTCAGATTTTATTTCCAGTTTATTAACACTAGGTTTGTTACATCCATTTTTCGCAGCAAATTTTTTGTCATCAAATGGCTCTTTTTTAATAGGTTTCAAGCTTGCTTTGTTTTTCTCTTTCGGGGATCGCTTTATAGTTGCTTTGGGTTCTTTTGGCGATGCCAACTTATTCTTTTTGTGGGGATCTGGTGCATTTGTCTTACCACTGTTACAAGTGTCTTCGGGTACATTGAAATGTTTAGCAAGCTGCTTATGTCTTGCTTTCCAAACCATTGCTTGGCGTTCACAAACCTCTGGAAACCGGGAAGAAAAACGAAGGTCTGGTAAAAGTCGCAAACGCCAACCTTTACCAGCTTTCATGACGGCAATTTGGTCAAACATGACTTTAATTTCTTCCCCAGACATTTTCAATACTTGCACGATTTCCTTTCTATTTAGGAACTCAGAGAGATTAAACTTGGATAAAATATAATCCCTTGCTTTACACATTGTTTCTGAAGGTATTCCAGATATTGAACTTACAGTGTCAGGTGGGTATAGTACGTCACTTTTAACAACCCAGCAGCCTTGTACAAGAACAGCAAAGGATTGCAAAGACCGGACAACTGCGTTTGCTTCAGGGGCATCGGGTAGTAATGTTGTTAAGTGAGAAAAGTGAATTATCTTTGAATTTTTCATTAAGGCTTTTAGTTGATCAGCTAATGACATAGATTTTAAGTTACTTAAAGATAAAATGTTTTCAGGGTTGATTGATGCTTCAGCCTCAGATATTGAATAGGTAGGAACAATATTAGCAAGGTACTGGGATGGAGGTAATGTCATCTCAGTGAATGTCGAGAAAGAATCAGGATTAACTTTACAAATCATTCTGTTCCTTTCGCGCTCAGAGTAACTATTACTTTCAGAATGCACGCTTGCTGTCACCCATTTTTCAGCAAACAGTCGCTTCTCATAAGCAGCATATGACCTTTCACGTGCCGTTCTAGCTGCTTCTGTCTCCGCACCTTTAAACCGAACACTCACAGTTTTTGCATCTTCAGCTTCATCTTGTGAAGAGTTGCCAGATTCAGCTGCTTTCATCTTGGCAGCTTGAAGCGCTCTCATTTCCGCACGATCCATATATTTAAAACCAGGTCGCAGCTGTAGCACCTCACTCACAGGAGTGCAGTGTAACTGGCCTTCAGTAACCAGAGCAGCTACATACCTCTTCCCATGGTGAGGAACTGCAACTGAAGTTAATACCTGTGTATCCATCACCGAGCTTTCATAAGTCATCCCTTCACCACCAATACCATCAACATTGAGGGCAATCTGTTCCCCTTTACTCTGATCATAATTAGGACTGCTCACGTCCAACACAACTTCTAATTCAAGCTTTTTATGGACCGGTTTTACACGGGCAGTCTTACGTTGGTCTGCAGCATATTGTCGCTTTGCGCTACACACTGGGTACTGGATGAGGTTTATCATCCCATTTAATCCTTTAGAGAGGAAGACATCAATCTCTTCCACAACCTCATCATCTTCTTCCTCTTCCTTATCCATTATAACTCAAGTAAATATGAGATTGGCGATTCAGCATTTAAAACTAGACCATAAAACTTGATGTCCACCTGGTTACTAAAGAAATGGACAGTATTATACTCTTTAATCGATCCCGCTAATTTAGAATAAAGTTTACAAATGGGATTTGTATGTCAAGTGTCAACCTGTAAGCATACTATACAAGTTAATAGTGTCCCGGTTTTTATTTGTTTTACCTTAGGACGACTTTAAACGCAAATTTCCGTCTCAAAGTTGCATCTGTGTTAACACACCAAAGCTTTGAACACACTGTTGCACAAATGTTGACAGGTATTTGCTGCAATTTGCGTATACACAAACTTTGCAAATATATACAACACGGTCTTGCTATATCATCAATAATAAACCCGCCAAAAAATACAACTGTTGCATTCCATATTACGTACACACATTATCCTATACAACATTTAGTTGAGAGTGACCTAATACTATTAAGAACTCTATGTAATTTCCAACTACCAGCCCGCCACCGCTCTCCTATTTCCAACGTAACCACAACGCAACTTACATCACTTACGTCTCATCTGTTCTAAATCTACGGCGTGAGTGCAAACATAGAAATCCTAAATAAATCCGCATAGCATTTTTTCGTGATTTTTTTAATTAATTAAACTTTCTAGTCACTTAATTAATTTAACTTTCTAGCCACGTCTAACAGCAGTGGATTATTTGAAAATAAGTTATTATTTACTTTATGTTCACAGTTTTACGACTGAAAATATCTTTAATAATGCACGTAAAAAGGGTGTCGCAATGCAATAGCAGCAGTAACATGTCACAATTTTATGTATAAAAATAAGTATCAAACTATCCGGCAGTGTCGGAAACGCTGGCAATCGCTACAACACTCAAAACTGTTGCTAGGGTACACGCGGTCAACGCTAATGCAACATTACAGATGTGAGTTAAATATCCGTAGTCATTGGCCGTATGACTAGCAGAATGGTCATCAGTCATTTCTCTCAGAGTTTCCCAACCCCCTTGTGAAACTATCCATCTCAAGACACCTTCCTCGCTTGCAAATTCACCGCAAAATTCGATAAGTTGGTTAACTAAGTCTGAATGTCCCTGGTTTACACAGTCTATGGATAAACCTGCAAAACAGGAATGGTATAGAGATGAATGAATAAACGTAAATTATTATTTATCCCGTGGCGTAGCGGGCAGTCGTTATAATTGGTTCATGCACCTCGTGCCCGACTACCAGTTATCACAAGTGTAACTTTGGGGTCGATTATATATATTGAATTAATGCAGTTTAAACTTGCCATTTAGATCGTTTACTGTGCATGTAAGATGCATTTCTACCTACTAAACATTTTCCATCAATTACAAACAGTAAAACTTCTCATTACCTCCAGCAATTGCTACCACGGCACAAATACGACCCCACGTTATCTCGATTATTCTGGAGCCGCTTGAAACAAAGGCGCGCGATTTTTCTTTTTTCGTTTCACCATTGACGGTCGCTTCTTTCGGTATCTGTAAAAATGTTTCATGTCGTTGATGAAACTTTTGGCCCTTTTTAATTAATTGTGACCCTAAAAGACCGACGTTTCTACGTCCAATTCAGGTCGTCGCCGTTAAGTGTCTTGCCAAGGCCACATACGCTCATATTGGTAACAGTGTCGAGCCTCGTTACAACGTTAATGTATATATAGTGGAATTGGGAAAGTTGGCACACGTTTTCATTCTTTTCTACGTTTGGTAATTAATAAAGAACATTCAACGATATCTAGATAGTATGTGATATAGGCGTCCCATTTTACCCCACAGCACTACATGAGTTGATTTGTTCTATTTAGCGAAGACTTGTAAGTTCTAACCTAAAAAGCCAATTAGACAACATAAGAACAATTAAAGGCGGACAGACAAAGCCTTATAAACAAAACTCATTTTACCGTCACGGGTTCCGTGGTCAGAATTTCACCAGCAAGTTCAAAAAATACTTTCCGTAAAACATCTTCTGATCGTAATGTGATTCCAATCTGTATAAAATATAAAGTTTAATGTATCAATAAATCTCATTTTCGGTCGTGTGGCGAAGCAAAGACGATCTTTAACACGGGTGTTTTATTCCATATACACCTCGGGTCCGCATGCGAGTTACCACGTATGCAACTTTGTGGGTGATTGTTTTTGTTATGGCTGACAATTTGGACAACCCATTGGGGACCACTGGGTTGGAGAAATAACCGTTAAGTCTTGCCCAAGGCGGATTATATACAGATTATTGGTAGCAGCAAGACTGCTCAAAAGAGATGGACACGCTTGACCCTGATGTGCAATGGTTACTGGACACTAACATATTACAAGAGGTTTATAAACTGTGTGAGCACCAGAGGTAAGTTATAACAATAATATTGTTCCAACCTGTTTCGACACGTCACTATAAAGGTGTTTCTGCATTCGTTCTAGTTCACTGGCGATGAAAATGACGTCACGAGACAACGCTCGACTTGCTGATTGTTGTCGCGTCACTTTTACTCTGATGACGTCATTTGAAATGTTAAAATTATGTACACAAAACCTAAACGTTGTTTAATTAGGGTAATCGCCAAAAACAAAACATATTTGATGAATTATTTATTTTTTAACCAAAATTAAAACTCGACGGAATAATAGATTATATACTCACGACTATAAAATAGCGTTGTTAAATGTTAAAAACACAACTACGAAATATGGGATCTTATAGTCTAATCAAATGGTACCCATCTTGCCTCACAGTACTATACTATTCAATGGAAAAATAAAGTAAAAATAAAAAAACGAATTTGTGTCGAAGTAGTTCAGAAAATAGGTTGTTTGGACTTCGGCACGACAGCTATAAGAAGCGAGGAATGGTCCCTCGGGCTAAAACTAATGTCCAAAACTCTAATTTTCGCATTAAAAAGTTTGAATTTATTTTCTCTTATAACAAAACGTCATATAAAACTGTAACTATGGTATACAACACTAACACGCAAATTTGGATAGGTATACATTAGTATAACATTATATAGTTTTAATTTTGAAATGTAAAAAAATTAAAATACCTGTTGGCAAGTTTACGTTGTTGGAGTCTGTGTACAATATAATCTTTACAAATATCCTTCGTTTGTTCCAATGCCTTGCCTTCTTTAGCTTCCAGAGCTATTCTTGCTGGATGTCTGGTGATTACGCAATAGCTTTAGCTTTTTAACTTTATAAAACAAGATTTTACCAACTATTGAACCATGCATACACACACGGCAAACGAAAATAATAACAAAAGAAAGAAGTTATAGCAAAAGATGCTTTCGTTCTTGAGTTAAAATAAGTATTTTGCATTTAGTTGTAGAGAAAGGTGAGGTTTAGTTTGTTATGAGAACGAAATAAATTCTGTCAATAAAAGGCACACAGTAGCAAATTAAGCCAAGGGGAAACTAAGATTCGGCCAAACATTTCAGCAATTTAAAACTTTGACAGAAGTGTTGCTAAATTGCTTACCCAAGAAATACTGCGATGGGTTGTAGCAACCTTTGAGAAATGAATTTAGTTTACGGTATTCGATATATCCACAACGGCTTTACTAAATTTCACACGGTATGTACCTTCTTTGACCGTGTACCAATCGAGTAATGTGCGTATAAGATTAAAATACATACATAATTTATATAAGCACGACGACTTTTCTATATGCTGTATAAAATAAACGTAGAACCCTATTAAAGGTATCTTCAGTAGGCCATGATAAAACCTATACCTTCGTTCCATCACTGACGGTCTTCCAGTCGACGAATAATGAACTGTAGCTCTCCTGTTTCTAAAAGACCTTGAGCTCATGTCTGGCGGGGTAGCAGCGTTGATGTTTGAGTCGTTAACATCGGTGAAACGGACGCTTGGTTTTTGTGGCTGCCACAAATTACGAGGGGAACTCCCGGTTGCGAAACTAGCAATGCCGCTTCGCCTTTTCGGGGTCCCGGTTTGGTTGGCGGGAGTTGAATCTTCGATTTTTTCGCAATGGTTTTCAGTCTTAGTAATTCGCCTCCTTAGTCCCCATGGGCGATTGTTCGTGTTTTTGTTTTCGCTTGCCACTGGCGTAGGGTCATCTTTCTGGGGTAAAATAAATCATTTGGGAGTATGTTACTGCATTTGTAAAAGGGCACACTTCTAATCTAGATAAAAGCAGAAATAGTGTGAACACCGTATATGTTCGGCTCTGTGCCTCAGTGATGAAGCGCTTATGTCGTAACTCGATATCTTGATATTGATATACGCATATCTACGTTGGGCAAGACGCTATAATAAACGCTTACTGCTCTTTTGGTGGGCTGTATATAGGATTCAGGGTGTCGCGTTATATAGTAGCAGATAATATACAATTATCCGGCCGTGTTTTAAACAATTAACAACGGTCTGTGGGAGTCGTGAGGATACGGTTTTATAATTCTATGAATATTCTTTGTTTTCTACCAAACGGGACGAGAAAACAGAATGCAAAGGTGTTCCATCTTTTCCCACCTTACTATATTTATCATTTAGTCGTACCTGCGTAACTTATCATTTACCTCTAGGCCACTCTACGTCACGATGACGTAATAATAGCTAATTATTTACTCACAGTCGGAATAGTTGATGCATTGTTTTGATCTTGCTCCTCAAACAATGTCACATCAGGTGCTTCCGTCACCACATGTGATCTCCTAAGCTCTCTTCTGCGCCTTCCCTTCGAGTCGTTTCGGCAAACAGTCGATTCGCCACCTATAACAATAGTAGCTTTTATTTGTCTCTACGATTACGGTGGCGAAAAGCTAGCATATGGTTAAGAAACGTGTGCATTATAGGACACGACTCATACCCAGGTCAATCTTGTTGGTCGAAAATCTCCCATCCCAGGAATGTCTACGTTGAGATTCCATTTCGGGTTTCAGAAATCCTGAAGCGTTTTCTGACTCGTGTGAAGTCATTTCCGCCTCGTTTCCAGTCACAAAATTTGTTTTAATAAATTTGACTTACGTTATATGCTGTATTGAAAGAGATAAATTAAAAATTATGTTATTTCCACAAAGTTAAATACGTGGTAACTATATGTATAGTAGGGTGAAGGAAGATGGGACACTTTTTTATTTTATTTTTTTTTTCATCCCATTCGGTGTTAAGCAAAGAACATTCAAAGAATTATAAAACCGTATTCTCACCATAGACCGTTGTTAATTGTTTAAAACATGATCAGGACAGTTAGATATTACGTGCAAAAGGTGTCCCATCTTCCCCCACCCTACCGTATATAAGCGAACACGGAGTAAATGAAACAGAACATCCCGTGTTAAAGACTGCTGTAGCCACCCCGCCACGCGAGGAAATTAAGTTATGTTTATTTATTTATTTATTTATTTATTCTAAAACTGTCACAAAAAGGAACGTCAAGAAGGGGTCTATATATATTTGTAACTTTTTAACTGCGGAAGTGAAATTTATAATAGTTAAAACTAAAAGACAAAATATAGCGGCATAACGACAGTCGTTAAATTTTAAACAAACATTTTAGGTTTATCGAAATTCCAATAACGTCCATATGCTGAGTGTCGATACACTTATCAGTGTAGCTGATAATTTCAAGCAGTTTATGTTTGAACAAAGCTCTATATTACCGCAAAGCAATTATTAACACGTCGCCTTTACTGGTATATCATAGTATAGTACTGTAAGGGAAGATAAATACCGTTCGCACATAATGTTTTAATTGTGTTTTTAACAATTTACAATGCGCCTTTAGGGTTGTGAGGATGCGGGTTTATATACTTTGTATCTATTTGTTATTACTATACCAAATGTACGATAAAAATTAAAAACAAGAGCGTAAAAGATGGTTAAAGCACTATTAGGAAATAGAATATTATGCAAGAATGGTTTTCACCTTACTTGGCCATACTATGCTACAACAATAAGTTTGCAAAAAAAGAAACACATAAAATTGACAAGAATTAAAAAGACCCGTGCCATTTATAACTCAATAAAGTAACTACTCACATAACACACCTTTATTGGCTACTATTAGCTGTACTATAAATGCTCTTACTGTACAAATACTACATATTGAATACGTCCCTAAACATACAACTCATACACTTTGTCTAAATGAATAATAACTGTAGTCCAATGTAAGTGTACATATCACTGCCTACTTTAAAGGCGAAAGCAATCTGTACTTTGAATATTGACTTAATACATTTCCCTAGGCCCTGTGTACTATCGCCTAATTCTAGTTATGAGCATAAATTGCTCTGAACGCCAACCGCAAAACAAGCGCTTTCCCGGAATGTACCGTCTTGGAACTTTTAATTAAGCCTAATTATATGCACCGTTGCTGCCGGGAATATTCCACCTGTTTTCTAAACCAGCCGTTTTAACATTTATTTGTACGCACGATCGTGGAAACGTCGATATGCAAATAAATACTGGAAGAGCAGTTTTAGAAAACAAGCCTAATTATGCTGATAACAAATTTTACCGACAAAGATCGATATCTTAGCCTGTCCATTGAGATTCTTAGTTCATCTTATATAAATCCCACGACGTAATAAACCGCTTGTGCATCAAGCAGTACTTACTAATTGCCTCACTACACGCAACCCTTTGCTTACATATTATATTATTTACTACTACTACCGTTAATGCAACTATATAAATTGTTAGTCATTCTCAAACTGTGACTAATACAAACTACAGGCTTCGTTTTTAATGCTGTGCGAATATCGTGACGTGAAAACATGGCTATAGCTATATACCAAAACACACGACGCGTTATGACACAACAAACATGCATATATTTAAACCATACAAAAAGAAACCACACGATTTTCACAACAACTTGGCAATCTTGTTTCGTGCGTATATATGTAGACTTGCCCTATATTTACAGCTGCCTGTATGGTACGTTTAACGAGCTCATATACGAAGAGCGCTTTTGTATAATGAGGTCTGTGCGCTGCACCTAACGTTTACCATACCTGATGATTTATTGATTTTTTACTTAAATTTATTGCTTAATATTTACAGGGTAGCAAGGGGCGAAATTCGGGGAAACGAACAATTAAGGAGTTACATATTTGGCAACTGGGAAGCGAGCACAGCAAGCTGTATGAAACAAAAAACGTTTTTAACGACTGTGGCTGCCTCGCCACGCAAGGATAATAAGTTCCATTCATTCAAACAATCAACTGTACGTTTTCGTGTGACAACAACTATAATAATTAGGCACGAACATAATAATTCTTGTAACGCCACAAGAAACCTATACGCGCCCATATTTATTGCAAATATAACTTACAATGAATTATTTCATTTTGTGTTAGATTAGAAGTACATGTTACTTAATTATACCCTGATTACCCTTAGCTACACATACCCTTACTCCCTTATACCCAACACACAGATCAATATATCGTGGCTGTCAATGTATAATTGCTACGTCAAATATACAGAGTACACCACCTATATTTCTTTATTACCTAATTATGGCCATATTTACACTCTATCATATTTTAGGTCAATAACTAATATAGTTATCATTCCAGTTAAACAAACTGTTCTGTTCCGTCTTTTATATCGGGCATTATGAAAAATAGTAATTTTCGCTCATCCGGTAAATTAATTTCATAAATTTCATACTAACTTCTTGTCTCGGCAAGATACGTTACTTTAAATAACAGGATTGTATTCTATATTGTGGAACACTGACTAACTAACATGCTACCTTGTCCCAAGTTTACGAACGACAATGCAAATATCACAGCGCCAGGTTTAAAAACCTTCTCGTGCCTGACTCGAATATAGTTGAACAATTTCCTTTCGTCGTGCCAGCTTGTAACGCTATTTATAATTCAGGATGTAAACTGTCTGAGCTGTAATACAATCTTTGCACCGCAATGGCTTCGGATAAAACTCACACGCTTTTAAACAGCTCAACGCAAGTTTAATATTGTATTATATGAACGCATTTACACTGTCTAATCTTCATTTAATGCCTATACAGGGAACTAATTCGTAAACCGATCTGTGTAACGTACTTAATAATCCTCACACACGCAACGATATATCTCACTGGTTTTGGTATAAGAGCAAACAACATAAAATTTTTGACTATGCCTATGAGCATTTAATGTTTATCTGATGTGCGGGGCCGAGTCATTGCAGTACTCTCGTGTTATCATCTAAATATCTAATTAGGTCCATACTATACTATGGTCGCACTGTGTAACCATATTGCGGCTGCTTAATTTTACATCTACTATTGTAGGATAAGATGGATACCGTTAGCACACATTGTCCTATGTTTCATAATCGCGTTTTTAACAAAAACATCGCTCTTATATAGCTGTGAGGATATACAGTTATATATATATAATTCTGTAAATTTCTGTATTTCATATGGAGCAATAAAATAGATTATAAAACCACGGACCATATTATACCTGACTTACTATAATGAGCAGTATAAGCAGCTGTAACCCCAAGCACATTTTCTCTTTTTAAATACCTGTTTACATACTCTGCACGCATTTAACCAAGCATAGCCAAACTAAGTGGGATTTACCGGCCGAAGTTACAATGTAACTATTTAACCTGGGAGTTGGTATTGTGGATTGTAAAGTATCATCCAAATAAGGTATCCAAGCACAAGATTAGCGCTGTGGGAAATTTATTGTAAAACGAGAAGTGACGAAAGGCAACCACAAGTTAATCTGCCTCGTTGTGCGAGATTTAGTGTAAACTATATTCTTGCCCAAAAATGACGTGTACTTGTTGGTTGCTGCCTGCGATAGTCATAGTATTGGAATAAGTCACTTCTGTGCAACACTGTATGCAAGTATGTTAATATAGTAGGTCTAAGTGAATGGTCCATGTTTTTGGGAAATATGGGATATTAGGTGCCAAAGGTGTCCCATGGTATGAATCTCTCCCTACAGTATGAAGGTCAACTTGTATTGTATCCTTTTTAACATAATTCACTTTTGCTGAAACCAAGTTTTAGATCTGCCCTTAAAAACGTTAACAAGACCGTAAAAAGCTAAAGCAAATAAAACACTTTTAAGCCTGACCCCTTTCAAAAATAACATAACAATAACCTATTCAGTGCTATACCTATCAAAACACGTAGGTACTACACTACCTGTGCCAAAGCAAACCATATGCGGGCTAAAGCGTCACTACAGCAAGCGTAGTGTAGTCGGAGAAACCCACTTAAGAACCATCCGCGTATTTTAAATTCATAACATCCTTCGTTTCTGTGACGTCACATAGTACTTCCGTACGTAGTCAGTATTGGTCCTTTATTCTTGTACAGTAGGGTGGCAAACATAGAGATGCTTCAATGGTAAATAAGTCGTAAAGTTAACCGACCGTTGTGATTTTATATACTAAGTCAAATTGACTATTTTCTCATTACTTCGTTAATATGAGACAGGCTATACGTACTAAATACACTTAAAACATCCTTCGGTTGGGTATATATTAAAATTAAGCTTTAATATTATGACTGTGTAGTCACCTCACGCTCACTGCCGAATTCCCACATATTTTAAGCGCTAATGTATGTATTTAACCTTGGACAAATACCGTATTGTACTGCCACGTTAAACGGTTGCAATTCTGGGGACAGGTAAAAGTCAACAACAATAACGATCATTTAATGACCAAGTCGTCACGTCCGCTTGATGACAGTAAAGATTAAATTACACCGTATAGCGGGAAAATCGAGAATGTCTGAATGCAACATCTTTATCCTCACGTAGCTGCGCAACAGCAGGTCTTTACAAGGGTATCTGAGGACCAACGTTTGCCATACGGTGATCATTTTGAGGACGTGTCGTTAATTGTTTTTCCCAAGGAAAAACACGGTCACAATGTAACGACTTCGAGCCTCGAACCCATAACTTTTGGGCTACACACAGGCAGGCTAACCAGTAACCACGTTTCCCTTATTTAATGTAATTTTATTCCTACGAAACGTAATATACGGAATCTGTTTCACAAAAACAACCAACACGACTTAATGCTCAACAAATAAACGAAAGGACAAGAATGTAAACTAGAATTACAAAACCTTTTCAAGCATTAAAAACCAAACACTTTAGAATTTAAATTCAAGCGGATGAATTTCAGTTTAAAATGAATGGTTTGGAAAGCAGTTTAATACGTAGTACAATTAAAGCTTATAACAAAATACACTGTACTCTTGTTGTTGAAACCTGCTTCATATTAAAGTAGATAGTAGAAAAAAAGGTCAAAATTTCGTTAGTGGTTATGTGTTTCGGGTAATTCATGAATAAAATTTCTTTGTTTAAGTTATAACAAAATTCCGAGCCCCGAGCACGGTTTGTATTATGTATGCTGATACTCGGACCGAGGCGAAAAAAACGTCGCGATTTTCGCGGTGATTGTGACGTAGCTGTCACGTGACCGCGGTTCAAATACAGGAAGCACCAGCGGTAGGAGCGTGTGACGTCATAAAAGGAGATAATGGAACGAAAACAATGATGTTTCTTTGTCTCGAGAAGGTTATATATGGTGGGAAATAGAATCTAAACACGAATTGTTATTGTCAATTCAACCCAGTTTTCATTTCCTATTCCCACAAATACAAAAACAGGAAATGACCTTCCTATTCGTACAAAAAGGAACTCAAAAAGTGTGGCTGGGACAAGTTACACTGTACAACCATGTAATATATAATGCTTCTTATTTGGGAGTCATTTTTTAAGATTGATTGGTGTTTGGTTATTGCACGTTTTGCTGTTTACACAGGAATACCCCATCATTGTGATGTCATTGATTTGAACAATGCCTTACTGTGATGCCAATGAAAAATTTGGTCTTCGGCTTTAGCCTGGGAAACATATCTGGTAACACTGGTCCAGAGTAAAATGTGTAAAGTGTTGGGAAATTATGTTCGGTTTTATAAATGTCTTAAAAACCGTAAGCAAGCTTTGAAAACACGACGAGGGTTATAACCGGACTTTAAATATAGTCCGAGACGAAAGCTTGATAAAATAACATCACAGATATAGTTTGTAACATCATCAGTCAGGAGTTGTCATCTTAAACACAAGAAGAATGGCGTTTGCTTGGTGGATAAGACGGTTCGCGCTCACATACACAGGAACTTCACTGGAAAATATAACAAGAAATATTATATGTGGTATGCTATATACCGACATATGGTAATAATGTATGTGAAAACAAGGTAATTTTAATAATATATATGGTAGGCCTAGTATATAACTATATAGGTATAATGTATTTAGCCATAAAAACATACTCTGGCATAAAACAATTTGATTTAATCCATATTATAGAAGTAAATCCATAGGCACCAACTAATGCAACGCATGGGAGGCTGGAATAGTTGGGCACACTATATTGTTAAACAAACTTAACTTATTTGTTTTTAATGTTTAATGTGGAACATGCCTGCATACCCTGGGGTTGGCCCCTAACTTTACATAAATAGACATAACAAAGTCATGCCACAAGTAAACAAAACATTTGTTCTATAAGAAGTAGAAGTGTAAGAATATTTACTAGAAAAACCTAAAACAAATGTGACATTTATTTGACCCTTGGTCCTCGCCATATGTAGAAACAAGATATACCTGAATTGTGGTTAAATTAAAACAAGCTATTACTATTGTTTGTTCATAATAGGCTACTTAAATAAGCACCACCTAACCTACACATGAGAGCCCTCTTACCTTCCATCTTTAAAATAAGATTTGAGAGTGTCGCTAAAACCCTTAGAGCATTTCACGAATTCCTTCTTTTGAATATCAAGTGCCTGTATTTCAATGCAGAGTTTAAAGCTTATACCAGCACATTGGAAAGTGTCTTGAATAAATGAATATTTTTATCTTTCAAGGTGGAGAAACGACAGTCTTTATAACATGTTTTTTTTCTGTTTCAGACACCTTTTCTACTCTTCATGAGTTAACAGATAATCAAAAAAAATCCATATAACACAATTAGTTTTTCGCACTATTTCACACACAATAAGTATTATTAGCCAACAACATATATATATATTAAACATAACTAACCCAGAGCCTAAATCAACATAGCAAGTTGACCTTACATATTGTGTGAGGTATGTTGGTCATTAAAAGCACAGATAGGAATATAGTTAATGTATAACAAGTAGGAGCATGAATTCCACACAAAGCTAGCAATTCAAACACCCCAACACACACAATGGATGCTTCAATCGTATCGATTATTTATGAGTGAAACCATTATTGGGAATTCTAAAGAAACAAGCAAAACCAAATCATTTTTACAGATTCATTTAGGGATGGTATTTGGATTACTAACAGCAGTTTAAAAGTTTAATTGTCTTTGTTTTTAGATTGACAACAAAATATTTCTAATAACGTTACTTTAGTATTGGTAATAATAGATTTTGTGTTGGGCAGCTATACTGATGTTACCACAACATGGTGTTATGTATTACATCTGTGGTCTGTGGTGTTATGTCAAGGTTGTTATCTAAACTTAATAACATTCAAGTGAAACTTACCCTTCTGTTAGCTTTGGTGCTGTACTTTTTAAATACCTCATTTACTGCAGACAGAAGATCTTTTATAGCACTTGCAATGTCTCTGTTAAAAAAATATTTTTATTAAGTTTAGTTTAATAAATATAAACCCAATACTTGGAAATACCATTCATATTTTACATTGTTACAGTGTTACACTACAGTATTAGTTACTATCACACCAAAATGCATTCTTTTAATTTAAGTTGCAATTATATACCTACTTCTATACGAATTCCTACAGTTGGGCTGAGGGCATGTTAAGGAACCTAAAATTTAGACCACAGTTGGCTAATATTACCCGAACACTCAGGGTGTTACAAAAAAGTAAAAACTAGCAGTAAAAAATTGGCAACAACAAAATTGATTTAAATCTTATTCTATATTTTAAACCTTATTATAAAAGTTATGTCCCAATGTCAAACTCACTCACTTTATAGTTTGTAAAAATCTTGTTCTGTCATTCATTTCATCAGGAATCCTAGATAAGATACGTTTAAGTGTGTGGGCTTGTTCCCCAAGTTTGAAAAATTCTTTTTCTTTACGTTGAAGAGCATATTCTGTAATATAAAAACATTTTATGCAGTGTCAAATAAAACCAGAGTTTGCTTTAAATGGGTATGGTAACACTGGATTGACATCATAGGTGTAATGTTAGGGGCTACATGTCACTTCACATATAGGGGTGATCTCATAATATGTTATAGCACTTCAAGGTAAAATCTTTAAAAACATTGTCGAAAGATTTCGAACAATAATTCAAATTTTGAAAGTGTGCTTAATGACAACGCAAATTTTGGGTAGGCCTATCACTTTAAAATTTTATGTTTTAAAAAAATTATTTTTTAGCATAACTATCATTCTAGCTACTACAATGTGTGGGCGTATGAAATAAACCATTAACAGAGTTTCACAAACAATAAATTTTATTGTATGCACACTTGAGTTGATACCACATATTGATATTTCGTCATTATACAAACACAATTAAGCAATAAGTCACAAATGTTCTAAATTAGGTAGCGGAATATGTCAAGTTGAAAAGATAAGTTATGTATGGTATGAAGCGAACACATTGAATAATTCAAAGACAATTTCTAATTTTATGCCAAACTCACAGAAACAAAATAAATAAGAATTGGTTTGGCTGCGTTTAGTCCATAATATAAATAACATATTCTATGGCCTATATAGCTATGTTTTCTTTGGTGAATCTATTCCATTTCCTATAACAACAAACATAGTTCCACCAAAGTGCAAATGAATATGGGCTAAACAGAAGGTCATGCTACCAAAATATATAACACATCAAGTCAAAACTTTTGCTGTCCGAACAGCAGCATCATTAAAATCTAAGTTGAAGGTACCCACCTTGGCTGTTCTGGCCAGACATTCGTAATAAACTTTTAGTGAAACTGACTTCATTAGGAACTTCCTTTTGTATGACTCCATTTAATAATTCTTGTGTAAAGCCAGGTACAGACTTCTCTGCCTGTTATATAAAAACTGTTAAAAAGATAATTCGTGTTAATACTTCTACACCAGCGAGGAACATACACAGCAGCAAAAGGGAGGAGGCAATATTTCTTCAAAAAACAATCAATTTGCAAACGGTAATCATTAAAACTTGCAAGTAGTGATATAAAGTGGTTTTCTCTTCTTAGTAATAAAAGTTTTCAGTATTTTTTATCCATAAACAAACCATTTGCAAAGGTGCAAATTATTAAAACACAAAAGTAGTGATATAGATGGTTGATTTTATTTTCCACATATTTCTATGTTGTATGTGTTGAGTGTTTTATTCATTAAAGCATGTCATATTATTTGTCATAAAAAGTGTCATAATACAAATACCTTTATACTCTTTTTATCTTTCTACTACAAATGCTGCTTTTAAAGGTCAATTGAAATTTATTTTTTAAGTTTCAAAAATACCTTTAAAAACTTTCTCTGGTAGCACTTTTATTAAAAGATGATTGATAAATTTAACTTGGTAATAACCTACTTGACAAATGTCAAATATTGAACAACACACAGCAAATAGTTTACCTCGGTAAAAGCAACTTTTAAATCTTCAACAGTTTCAAGATCATACTTTTTAGAAAGCTGAAATATAAAAGTTTTATTAAAACAGTAAATATTTTTATTATTAAATTCTTTTAAATGGAACTATGTTTCTTCCTGTTGAACCTAATATGTCTTTATTTAAAACCAATGTTATGTTAATTAAATTCCATGACTCATTGCACTTTCCAGCAGAAACTGTATCAGCTGCTACACCAGCTTTAGTATATTTATACATTTAATTAAATTCCCTAAAAGCACAATGTTATAGCTATTAAGCAATTTATTGGTAAAGTGAAGCCATGTTGTTTCAAATTGGTCAGCCCCCTTCTATGACTAACATCATATCCTCAGTCTGCAAAGAGGTTACGTAAAGGTTGTTTGCACAATTGCACCACTGTCTCAACATAGAGTAGTTTGAAACACATGAGGTGAAGAATGAATTAACTTATACATTATTGCGTGATGGGCAACAACAGTCCTTATAACACCGGTGTTTGGTATAATAAACCTCTTTGTGCCTGCTTACGAGGTATTTCATATTTAAACTTTGTAAGTATTTATGGTTATTTATTTTGTACCACTGTGTCAAGGCGGTGGTATATCATCTGGAAAACCTTGAGATTTATTTAAAATGGGTTTTACATCACAGCTATTTAAATTATCTCTACTTACCCCATCTAGGGCAGGAAACAAACCAAGATGCAGTGGAACAGATACAACAGACTTCATGACAGTGTTCGAATTTTCATTCGATGATGCTGTTGCCATGTGTAGCTACTCAAACCTGCCCTTTCATTGATATTATGATGCAATAATCCAAATTAATTGATAACAATGCCGTGTGTTCAATTCAGCTTGTACAGTTTATAATAGATAGCGGCACCTGAAAGGATAGTACCAACAGTAATAAGAGAACTAGGTATGTGACGTGACGAATTAAGTACCGGTAGTCTTTATATGAGCTCAATATACAAAACAATGAAGCAATTATAAGTGAGACAGTGAATATTAAACATAACAACATAATACACAGTGTATCTTATATCACAGTGCTACTATAACTAAACACAATTACAGTACGTTAATTTGGCAGGAATGTTAAAGTTGTGAAATTAAACAATAATTAAACATATTCTTAAATACACATGATCAGTATACGCAAACAATGAGTAAACATGAAAGTTCGATTCTCCTAAGACGCATTACATAATGAGTAAGAATTTACATTTTACTAAAATACCTCTGAACAAACTCATTAGTGCGTTCAGTTGGTCTAATTAAGGTATGAAGTATCATTCAGGCATATAAGCATTGCTTGTTGATGGGAAATATATGTAAATGATTTGTAAACTTGGAAGAAAGTGAGCGAAATAAAATAATTGAACTTAGTGTGCAAGCAAGTAATGCATGTCATGTAACCTATAACATGAAACAGCATTTAAACAATCTATTATTTAATCAATTTGATATTTTTTATGTCCTAAAATATTAATAAAAAATCCATTTTAAAAATAACAGTAAAAAATATAGTAGGCCAACATCACATATTTATACATGTACAAAAGACAATCACATATTTTTATACAGCATACATAAACACAGTTAGTTACACAGACATAAATCTTGGCTTAGTTAACCCAAAAGATTCCCAATCTCCACGTTTAACCTGACGCTTCTGCACCTCGTGTGGCATTGTGTAATGAGGTATACTTGCATGGGATATATAAGGATCAACACTAGAATAATCCTCATATATGGGGTAAGACCTGTACGGTGTATCGAAACATGGTTGTTTAAGCATAGTAGCAGCCGGCTTCATACGACTTATAGACTGCTTCAATGGATATCGAGATTCTTGCATAAAATCTTCAGACCTTTGAGTGAGAACTGGGTCAAAAGCAACTTTAGCTTTCCGGACATAATCCATTCCCACACTGTAACATCCATTGCTTCTACCTATAGACTCGGTAGAAGATGACAGATCTTCACCATCTGACCAACTTTTATCCACTTTACGATATGCGTCTCTGCTTCTTCTTGTTATTCTTCGGAATCTGACGTTACTAGCATGGGTGAAAAGACCTGTATTGTTTGGACATTTAAAATACTGGCGTCCCCTCAATGTTCCATTATGTTTTCCAATTGGATAATCAAGTTGTATTCCAATCCATTCTCCACTTTCACCATTGACATGGCCTTTATATTTGACAGTTCCACAAACTATCTTTTCTTTATGTTTAACTTCAACATATTGACCGATACTGATATTAAGAAAAATCACCATCTTACTGGTAAACCTTTATGAAGTATAATATAACAAAGGTTTCTTCTTAAATTAAAAGTTATATCGATACTTTGAGGTAGCCTGTTAAAAGGAATAAAGTTTTACATTTTATTAATAAGATAAAACCATTATATTAATTTGTATAACCTTACAAATTAAATAAACATATGTATAAACGTTTTTCCTAAACCCTATTTTGTAATATCTACTAGGTAACATAGACTGACCATTATACACTTTATAAACTAAATAAACAATAAACATACATATATATCTATAGATGTTAAGCTTGAACACTGTTATGTAATATCTACTAGGTTATATAGACTGAAATATCTCTCAACCAACATACAAAAATAAATGCACAGTATCAGTATAAATATATAACCTTGCATAACTTCAGTAAGATTTTAATGCAAAGACTTTCTGTACTTGCACTCTTGTACAAATGCATGGTGTCGTGTGCAGAAATATGTCTATACAATGTGGGTTAGGTTAAAACCTTTACAAAACTCTCTAGCTATGAACACTTTCTATATTACCCACTCCACCTGCGCCGGAAAACTGATTACTGACGACTTAAAATAGCTCCCTTCGCAAATAAAGGGTTCGACACCACCTAGCGGAACCGACATAAGGGGATTTCTCAAAAATTCTTTTTCGCAAAATTGTATGGATTTTGTAACGAAAAGGATGTTTGGCTGAAAGAAGATACAATTATTTTATATTCTAAATACATGACTTGTTTGTTTTTTTGTATTTTGTTCTTTTTCTATATTTTAAGAGAAAAGTTACGAAACTGTTAAAAACGGTAAAATAAATTTACGATTTGAATATTTTTTGTATTTCACAAAAATAAACGTAGTTTCGTTTAAAAAATACCATTTATAACGTACAATTTATTGTTTCAGGTTGTAATTTTGCACACTGTTTTTACAGCATTTTCTACGTACTACTTTACTACGCAAGTCGCGCGAAAACGCCTATCTCAAAATAAACGGTGCTTCCAAAATGTTTTTGCGATCCCTATTTTTGGCATATCTATTTTAAGATTAAACTGTTGCTTTATTTATTGAATTCCACGTATTTTTTGCAGTGCCAATATATATAAACAAACATTTTCATGCAAAAGAATCTAAAGATGGTAAAACGAGTAGTAAGTTACTTTATATAACTTTTAAAGTCTTCAATATCGTTCCAAGAAATAAATAAATCAATTTTACGCTCTACATTTCTCAATATCTAAGCTGTTGCTGTCGCGCATGATAAATCTAACAGAAGCTCTTTCGGTAAATTAAATTCTGTAGAACCGATGTACGACGTCATATTCAGGCAGTCGTTATCAGGGTAATAACACTCTTGTCCTCAGTTTTAGCAAAATTCAAGCCATATTTTCTAGAGCTGTATTTTTGTTCCGTTAAACGCTTTTTTGCAAACTTATTTTCAAGAGTTTTAGGCTTCAAAACTATTAAAGCACACGCACACACACATATATACATATATATGTTATTTATAGTAAAAATGTCTAAGAATTAAATTATAAATCTCAATAAAACGAAATAAACCGAAACACGCCTGGACCTTAATTTAAAAAATACCTGTGTAATATAAAAAATAGTACGCAAAAATATTATTAGGATAGGTATACCTTTTTAGGTTTATATTTTAATACTGATTCGTCAACTGTCAAATGCATCAATTCACTTTATATGCTTAGAAACGTAATGTTCATTTACCGTCAGACGGAACACTTTCGTGTACCACTCTCTCTTATGTGTACGTAGAATAGCTGGGAGGGCACTGACCGTTCAATACTGAATGCGTGGTCGTATAAGCTGTCGCTGGAACGACAATCTCGCATAGTGTGGTCAAAGCAATTAACGAGATACGCAAATCTAAAATTTTAAATAGTTGTAGATAGTATTATCAATAGGGTAAAGAACAAGTTTGTATGGAGTTAAGATAGTGTCTGAATCTTTTCGTTTGTCGCATGCATATGACGTATCAAAGAAACGATGCTGGCTATACATCAGAACCATATTGTTTATATAATATGCGTATGCACATAAGCTGCCGATGCCCGTTTGTTACATCGGTAGCTTACGTATATGGAAAAGCTATAACGCAGACGAGTCAGTATCATGAGAAGCAGGCTAGATGAGCTTAGAGAGAATAAAGGAAACAAAAAGTAACCGAAGGAGCAGATTTGCGCTTTGCGACTTTCTATCATATAACAAGAGTGGGAGCATCTCTTTCGGTCTTTTCGCGATTCTATCTCTTTGTTTCTTTATTATACACAAAAGAGGGCGTCGCGGCCACTCTTCTAAGCTTCGTATGTCATTTATTACGGTCTGTTTGCGCTAGAAAAAGCGCAGTCGCTCTTGATATGCTTGACTGCCCAGTGATCTGACGTAGCTACCGATCGTTTTAGTCTCAACTCTCCGAAGCAGCCTGGCTCGCCCGGAGTGTTTTTGATAGCGCACTGACATGCTTGTGGCGCGAGGCTGTGTGCCTTTGTCTTCGCTTGTGTTCAGTATATAGCAGGGCTGGTACGCCGGTTCGTATGTTGTAATCAATGAACCCGATTGCAGTAACGTTCAACCCGACGAGCTTGCCATGTAATGAACTGACAGGCAATAGTTCTGCCTTGTCAGGAATCCGCGTTGGCAAACTGACACTTCAATCGAGACGACGTATCGCGCGTTCGAGTTCGGCAGCGTAGTTACATCTAGAATGACGTAGAAAGGATGCAAGTCAGTCGTTTTAACTTTGCGTTTACCGCGTGACAAAAAGAGAAACGCCGTCAGACCGTAAGAATTAGTCGCAGACTGAAGCTATTTCCGTTTTATCGGAAACTCGAATGTCCATAGCGTAGCAACAGACCGGGTAGTTGGTTAACGGAAAGTGTCGTACAGCTGGCTGGTAGTTTTGACCAAGTTTAATCCTGTTTCAATTGCTTAATTCCGACCGAGAGTGTAAGATGAGACGTCGAATGTATTACTAGAGTGACAACTAAGCGTCCATGAGACTTTACTTTAAGTGCGCAATCGCGTGTTTTTGTTAGAACTGCACTACGTAACTAGCACACAAATGCGTTACCTCGCAATTTCCGATTTAAAAGCCGAAATTTAAAGCATTTATGAATGAACCAAACTTTATTTATAGCTCGAGTGATTTATACCAGAAAAGTAGTGTATTCTTATGCACATTTAACATTTATTCGTACTAATCCCAAAACTTTTTACTCGTATTTCAAATCCGCATATTTAACCTGATAATGTACTTCACGAGACGTATCTTAACATACCGTCCCCATTAACGTTTATAACACGTTTACTTTACTGTCCGTTACTGTGCTATATTGATTTGTCTCTGAGTCTAGCGTGTGCCAATCCAGTTTACTTGATAAGTTTGTTCAATGTCAAATTTATGTTATCACATTCGTGTATCCCACACTAACTCTTATATATTCAAGTTATACCACCATAAAGTAACAAAGTATTTACCATCTCACCAATGCTAAAAGATTGCCTAATTTAGATAAGGATTTCAAAACAAGTATCTGATATAAATTCTGTATCTGTTTAAAAGTAAATCTATCTTTTTAACAATTTCTTGGCTTAATTCCAACCTGTATATCTGATAAGGTTCCCTGCATTTTGAGACATACTTTTCTAACTATCCATTAATACAATTGATAAATAGGCCAAATGACGTCACGTTGACGTATGTTGTATTATAGTTTGTGCAACAATATAAATAGTTTTAGTATAGTACGCCATAACTAGTATTGTGACTTAAATGTTAGATTTGTATTTCTGAATTCTTGTCGAATGTCTATTGTGCGCGACGTAGCGTTTCTGTTGTAGAACTTGGCACCGAACTGGTTTCATTCTATGCGCGCACCGGATGCTATACGTCATAGAGCGTACAATACCTGCACTGTCGTGGAATTAGTATTAGTGTGTTACTATAAATGCTGACAAAACCCAATGTCTAATCGATAATGAAATCTCGATATTTTAATTAAAAAAGAAACCGAATTAACAATCTACTGCTCTTGCTATAACTGGTGTAGTAAGTTGGGGTAAAATGGTTCACGTTGTCATTCTATGCTATCGTCTCTACTCTATGTTATCGGTACTAAACAAAGAATATTGGCATATGACCATATCCTTACGACTATAAAATATGGTTGTTATTCGTTAAAATTACGATTAGGAAATATTGGATATTGCGTGCAAACGGCATTCATCTTACTCCATGATAGTATAATTAATATATTTTAGAAATCGCTCTTCTGCAAATAACGTAAGGATTGGCACCAACCCTTCGACGCGACGTATCGCATACGATGCGTTGGTACTATATTTTACAAAAGAGCATTTCTTATAATAGTTGCCAATTTATTTAATACGTTTATTTAAACGTCAAAAATGTAACCTTTTAGTCATTTTATTGTTTCGTAGTTTCAACCGCTTTGCAATAGATGGTTCTGGAATACGCAACGCGCCAATTGTGACGTCACACGGCTGTATTGTGGCGAATGCAGGTGAACAACTGTTCTTGTGGGGAGACATTTGAAATGTGTTTGTGGGATTTGAGAATACTGTTTGTGTTGTGTAAGGTATACACTTTATAAGAAATAATTTTGAAAGATACTTAAACAAACTTTTTATAATTTTCTTAAGGGCAGGCCCCTTGGCGTTTTTTTGATGATTCACAGTCATTTATAATGTCCAAGCATTTATAGAACATAAATCCTACTAAAGCTGCTTTCGTATTACGGGCATAACATGAACTAAATTTCCGACTCATAGTTAAGTCCGTATACCCATACCTTTTGCATGCTTTTTCTAACTACTATAGTACTCGTTATATCTAAATTCCCCACACAAAACGTATGACTATTTAAAAGTATTCGCGTTTTATTTTAAACCGGAAATAGTTTTTTTACCTAATATTTCAATTATTAAATGAATTTTGAGATATGATTAATTGGCTTAGGTTTCCACAAAATCATTTTTTTATATTAAACTGCCTGAAATATTTTTTTTTATATACATATGAGATACTCTTAGCACATAAATTCCATATTTCCTGATGGTGTTTAAAACAATTAACAACGTTCTTTAGGAATATTATATAATTCTGTAAATATTCGTTATTTACTTCCAAATAAGACGAGAAAAAGAATTAAAAAACTGTCCCATCTTACCCCACCCTACTATACATCGTATATTGGCATATCCCACATAGGTATTAACCTCCGAAAACCGGTCAATACTTTTCCAGTTTATATTGGTTGCTATGTATGTATCATGAACTTGACGTGGCCTATAATGCTAGCTCTTAAATCAATTTAAACTAGCCGTGAATTCCGTTGTTTTAAAGTTTCGAGATGCTACCTCCACTAATATATAAACGTTACTTGAAAGTTTTGACGCTTTTAAGTAATATGGTATTTAATATTTTTACAAATTAATTCTGTTAAACTTTGTTAAAATATAAGTTACTGTACCCAATGCAGTTTAAACTTGAAAACTGATATATAACTTTATGAAAACGGGTCCACTAATAAGCCATTTCCAACGCCCATTGCTTGTTGAATCTTATACACGTGTCTTAAAGTTTTAAAATACCTTTGCTCTGCACAGAATAGCGTATGTCCCCGTTGTATAACAAAAATCCGCGTGGTACCAATCAAATACTTTTGTTTAAATAATGTTCTCTTTTACGGAATAATAATTGCGTTAAAAGATATGCCGGAAAAATCGACCGTTGTTAAAAAAAATTGTTAAAACACGATTAGGAATATAAGGACCAATACGGCCGGGATGCTGTTGTAGAGTGTAGGACCTAGGATTAGGGTCAGAATTGCCCATTGTTCTGTATACATAAACAAGTCTAAAAAGTTTAGAACGATAGATTTACTATGATGTATCTTATTTGTTTCTTTACTTGTTTATTGCCAACAAATGATATATATTTGTTTACGTTTGTTGTGTTTTAGTTTGTCTTCGTATGTGTTTTGCCTATATTGATAAAACTGCAAGTTTTTCTTGTATTTGTTTAGTTACAAACCACGTACACTAATGATAGCAGTTTGTTACAGCGCGTTAATGAGTATGTGCAGTAAAAAGTCTGTTTAAATTCAAATACCGCACCAAACAATTCTACGCCTTCTCATTATTAGTTTAAGTTAAAAAAAACGGACACAAATGTCTATTAACTACTAATTCACCGACTTTTACTTTCACTTACGAATGTTTATTCATTTTTATTACTTTACAAGTATTTACCGATTTATAATTTTCTTTGTGCAAATTTTACTACAAAAGCTTCATACTGTATAATGCTTCTGTTTTTCGAATACGCGGTTCATTTTAAGTTGCCCTCGTAAGACGCTGCGCTTTCGCCTTCTTTTATCGTCGGTAATTATTTGACACCCCCGGCACTTACACGCGCAGATGGCAGACTGACCACTGAATCTAGTTGTCTTTGTGGTGCTGGCCTCTCGCTGACGCACACACGACCAATTAGGGCAGCATTTAGAATAAGCTGTTTTGTCCCTCAGTAAAACATTTGAATGTATAAGGAAGTAATGTCAAAGGCAATGTACTGACATTAAAAGATAAAACCAAGATCAACGTGTAGTATATTCGCATATGAAAACATTAGAATAAATTGTATAGTTCAGTTGGCATACAAACTGTGTATACATTTAGAATAAGCTGCTGTTGTTCGATATCAGGACGTGTTGCAAGTATAGGAATATTGCACTGTCAGTTCGCATTGTTAAGTATTCAATTTAGATGTTTTATTCGATGGTAAGACATACGGTTTGTATAAGAATATTGCACTCTAATTAATTGGAGAGAGTTGTTTCGTTAGTTAGTTTGACATACTATATGTGCGTAAATAGTAGTTTCGTTTAAGAAATCAAGTATGTTATGATTACTGTTCAATACAAACAAGAAATGTATTGAATTCGCTCTTGAAAGTTTTAGAAGAACCTGTTTCATCAGTAAATTACAATGTGTCTGTATATCATAAAGTGTCGTATAAGAAAATATCTCGTACTTGTGTGTTATATATGATGGCTGTTGATAGAAGTATAGGCACATGCACTTTAGTTGCATTACAATAACTTTAGTAATTAGCTGTTTTGTCTCAATAAATCAAGTTACACATCTGTATATATCAGTGTAAGCTGTGGATTATAGTCGTTATAAGTTTACCAACACCCATGTTGTATAACAGGGGCATTGCACGCAATGCGCATGAGCTGTGGCTACGTCATTTTTCAGTATAGTTCCTGGTATCAAGTAAGTAAGCTAGCAAGCTCATTTATCGCGCTACACAGCAGTGTGTGTCCCATGTCACTTTCTCTTGTTACAAATGTGTTACGTACCGTTATTAACATTATTGATCTATTTTGTATTCGTAAGTTGTTGATTACGTAGGCAAGTTGACCTTTGACCCTGTAACGTCATAGGTTACACTTAGTGTACCATATATATATAGTAGGTAGGGTAAGCTAGTGCATGTTTTCATTTACTTTTCTCGTCGAATTTGGTGGTATCTATAGGCGAAGAAAATTTATATATAGATATATACAATCGTGTCCTACGACTCCTAAAAAAGCGTTGTTGATTTTTCAAAACACGATTAGGAAATATGGGGTATTATATGCTAAGGGTATCATACCAAAACCCCCTAGTACTATGGGAGGCTATAAACTAAAGTATGCTGGTGACAAAGTAGGTTGAGATTTCGTTTGATTCGCTAATGCATAAGGGGTTGGGAGTGTAGCGAGTGACTTATAAACGTCACTCAAGCGTCCGTTCAAGTTACCGATGCTGATAGTGTGTGAAGGGTATAACGCATGGCTAACTATATTCCACCATGTACGAATATACTTTGTGTTATATATCTGCATTTAACATACGATTAATAACAATGCCGTCTTTGTCATATGTACATATTATTTTAAGATCTTTTAGAATCCAGATTAATTATATTCCTTGTGTGCTGGTATTAAAAGTGGGCAGTGACTGCAATTAGAGTAATTACAACCTACTGTTCACAGTGCGCTAGTCTTATACTACACTCACTGTTAGTAAACAAAGCGAGCTTCAAAACGGTCGATTCAACGAACGAGTCGGTCTCTTGAGTTTTCGACTACAGCGGATTTCATTCGCGGTTCTGCTTCGGTTTTTACTTGCAGTATAACGGTCTGACTTAACCAGTGCGTAAGCTTAGTTGATATACGAGTAGGTTTATGAGCAATGACATTAGTTGTACTTTTAACATTGTGACTATGTTGGCTTATTCTGTTTATTATGTTTTCATACCTTTGTCACGTTACTGTTTATTCTGTATAGTATATATTACAATGCCCGGCCTACACATATTTCATGCAGCATGGATGAATGTCACTTTTATGGTGTTTTTACGGTGTATATAGTTATACTGTATTAGTTTGAACATTGTGGCAATTATATTTTGTTATTGTATTCTGTAGTTTTACATCAAGCAACGTAAAAGTCTATATACCTTGTAGGTATTAAAACGTCACCCATTCTTTTCCAAGTAGTTCCTGAAAGTAGTTATATATTGTGCTTTCACAGCAAGGTCCAATTACAATACAACGGCGTGCACAGCGCTCTTTTTTAGTGCGACCTAATTTCTTATGGCGAAATCGACGTAGTGGGTGTAAAGAAAGTCTGTATAGCGATGGCCAGTCGATGCGTTTTGCTATAGATGTTACCACGTTCATACCTAACATAGGTCTTCACTATTGTAGTGAAATCAGTTGCCCTTTCATTCACGTTCACAGTGTACTAAATTAAATTAGTGCATTTCATTTTAAAGGGTATGTTAAGATATGTCAATGGCCATGCTCTTTATAACGCTGCTGATATTTTACTAGGGTAGCAAGTTACGTATTTAAGTAGTTACAAAACAAGTCAGGGCCTACTAAATACTAAAAGTGTTGGGGATTTTTGCTATGAATTTTATGTGTTAACTTAGCCTGTCGTTTTGTGGTATTCCATTCTCTTCATTATTTTAAATAATCTGATCTTTGTGACAATATTCGAGGAGATAAATAACAATGTATGTCGTTTAGAATGTTTATAAAGGAACAGATACTGTTATCATGTGCATATTACAGCTTGGCGTGAATTTATTGTAAAACCAAGTCTAAACAAAAGTGGTCTACATTCTCATACACCCGTGGCAAACTGAATTATAACTTTATTACACTATGACCAAGTAATAACATTTTTCGTTTTTTTCGATCTTTTTTCTTTAAATGTTTAGGTATAAAGTCAGTTAACTGTATTACTGGATGAAAAAGTTCTGTCGAACATGTGTGGTTTACTCGTTAAAAATGGTTCTGCAAAATGATAAGCACGAGTTGTAGTTAGTTTAACGATTGCGGCGTAACAACCCGTTGCCTCTTACTGAACAGACTATTAATATATGGATAAAACTAACCAAAATAATCGACTGAACTTTGTGTAAGTCGGTATTTTTTAATTGATTCTGTTTAGCATAACAACTGATTTTGTTAAAATTTATTAAAATTATAGACAGTCTGTCATTTTAACGACGTTTTTTCGCGAAGTGTCGCATGTATGCGAAATGACGTCATATTTTTCCGTTTGGTGACGTATCGTTAGCTTTTGTTGCGCAACAAAAGTGTTTGTGACTTCATATTTATTTCCTATGTTACGAAAATAATTCGCAATTGTCCAATATTCAAACACACAACGTGGAAAGAAATACTTGGTAGTTTTGCTTTGGTTTTAACGTAACAGCAAACCGTGTGTGAATAGGATGTAGCGGGTGTTCAGAACGCTAGACTTCGATTGAGTGTCGGCCCGGACCAGTAGCGTGTGTGTGTTGCGCGCCAGGCAATGATTATAGCCGCTGTGTTAGAGAGAAGCATGTGTGTTCGGTCGTGTTGTTTTATGCTTCATATTTGCCAGACGCGTCACATATCTGTAAACAGGCAGCACACAGAACTGCGACAGATTTTTCCCGTTAACTGAGTTCAGTTACCACTATATTTGACCTTGTGTAAACTTAGTTATAAACAACCAATGCCCAGTTCTCAAATTTTCGCCATAAAATCGGCCTCGTCTGCCTAATCAATACATTAGCAACAAAACCTCTTGGGCCATGCTATGCCTTGCAAGCACATACGGTTTACTAAGTCCGTATTCGTGAAATACTGTTTTCATTCATGGTTAAAATGTTAAAATCAAAATCTGCATTTTGGTCTAAATGCGTGCCATGCCGCATAATATATACTCACTGTCGGTACACTGAAAGCCAATAGACGATCATAGATAGTTAGGCATGGGTATTATAAAAAACAAGCGGTTTGGCAAATAATCAATTTATTACGTGTTCGGCATTAGGGCCTACCGCTGCCTGTAAGATATTATTATTTTTAACTGTTTTAGCGTAAATTTTGCATTATAAAAACGTGATTAATCAATATCGCGTAAAGATGCACATTTTGTGTAATTTGTATATTAAACAAGCATAATAGGTTGGGGTAAGATGGTTCATGTTTACGGTTTCTTTTATCGTCCCATTTGTTAGTAAACAAAGAATATATTGAAAACTTTTTATTAGTATTTCCACGACTTTAAAATATAGTTGTTAATTGTTTATAACACGATTAGAAAATATTGGAACCTATGTGCTAACGGTATCCATCTTACCCCAGATACATAATACTAGTACGCCACAAGCTCGTAGCTGTTTCGTTCTACTACATTTCAAGACTCGCAGTCGGCGAAATTTGGTCACAGTTTGTAACTTTGAATGGCTGTTATTCTATACACCCTCAGCCGCAAAGCACAACCTAAATCAAAAGTTTAACAGCGCCATATTTTAGCCAAATATTTAAAATATTTGTTTTATTAATCGGACGGTAATTAGGTCACGAAAAAAACGGTATTTTTTTCGAAGCGAATGTTGTATTTTTAATAGTGACGTTTACTATACAAAAAGTAGAACTCGTTTTTAAAACCGTACGTACCTAATTAAAAGTTAAGTAGGTAATTGAATGCGACTTAAACTGTTTCATAAAAAAGTATAACATTTTGTAAAAAAAGGCTATAAGAAATATGTAACAAATAGAATTCAAGCCCAACAAATAACACACATTAGGCGATATATATTCTCTCTAAATGGCATTTTGTCGCGAAATTGTGTATTTTCGGTTAAAGTGACCCAATGGTAAATTAAAGCATAACATACGGAGTCACGGACCACCTTAGTAGTAAATTCGAAACCACGTTTCGGAAGTTTCGCCAAGTTAGACCTTTCGCCACCCAGCCATGAAATTCGTTCCAACAAATGAGTCATTATAATGTTTGATCAGCGAGCGAATCCATGTGATCTGTTCTTATTCGTAAAATTTTAGCAACGTGTGTGTCGAACACATTATGTTTCGGAAGCTTTAAGTTTTCCTATCACTGTTTTGTGACCAATTGAAAGAATTTTACTATAGATAAAACTATATATTTTTTGTTTTTTACATAGTGAACATTGTTTCGATTGAGATAGCTATCACTTCTCGTCATATACCTTTCTATAGTTTTAAGCGACGGAAACGGGCATATTTCAAAAGCGCGAAAAGCAAATACCGATTGCTCGTTAGCCACAAACGTATCTATATTCTATATGGGTGAGGTTCTACTGTCAGGCGACATGGGTTTTCAGCCGGAGCTCCCATTACCCGAACTGCTATACATGTTGCGTAGCCATTGGTATGACGGCGAACATTGGTGTGAGTTCAAAACAGCTCTTAACTTATATTTTATTTTAAAGTAAAACAAAAAATCGAAAAAATGTTTGGAACAAATGATCGCTTATCGTTGTGTTGGCTCATTCGTAAGTCTCGACCGCTTAACACCCTCGACACCACATAAAGTTAAATTTGAAAGCTCTGTTAAGCTGTAACTAAAATTGAAAGTTTTACAGACCAGCGCAGATGTACCAGCACGATAATTACGTCAGCACTTGAAGTAGGCGTCGATGTCTTTGCTTTGTTTACGACAATGGTTGTTTCGTGAATTCATTTCTTGACGATTATTGTTTATTATAGTAGGGTGGGGGGAAATGGGAAACCTTTTCAGTCTATGTGGGAGTAAACAAAGAACATTCAAGTAAATATAAAACTGTATTCTTGCGGCTCATAGACCGTTGTTAATTGTTCAAAACACGAACAGGATATTTGGATATTATGTTCCAAAGTTGTCCCATTTTCCCCAGCCCACTATATGTAAACAATGTGCAAAAAATGTAACCCTAACAAAAGATCAAATTTGTAGCTTTTTGAAATGTGATTTACACATAATCAGTCTTGTTTAAACACCAGCGATTTTATTCTGACTGGTCTGTTTGTAACACACAAATACAAAGTAACTTTCTTTGATCTTCGAAAAATCTTTGTTCTTAGTAAAGACATGGATGACAAATTAAGACACAAAAATTTAAAGTTAAACCTTTGGTTTTATTCAAACTTTTCTTGTTTTCCAGCTGTATCTGTAGATTTAGATTGATGTCGATTTTACGAGATTCTTATCTTTAGTTTGGATCTATTGCTGCTGCATTCATATGGCCGATCCTACTATGCAACCGGTCGACAACCTTCGCCGAAACAACCAAAAAGATTTGCCGAAAATACCGAACTATCAGCCGGATCTTAATCAAAGGAATAGAGGCCTTTCAAACAGCTCAGAAAACTGGGACCAATCAGCCAGTTATCGTCAAAACCTCGGTCAAAGCAGTGCTAGTTCTCCGTCGTTGTTACGATTTCGAAACGACCAAAATTACCGAAACGACCACAATTTAAACACTCCAACACCACCAGGCCGAATGCCGTGGGAGAACGACACGACCCGAGGTTTAGCAACGCACCATCGTCGTGCAGATGCTGTGGATATGAGCGTATCTCGGAGACAGAACGAACAACGTCAAGAATCAATCTCCAGGTCGCTACCATCATCTGTGCATCCATCTAAACCACACTCTTACCGTCACCCGCAAAACGGGGAGCCTCCGCTGTTGTCTACGGTCAAAATGAAAGGATACAAAGACGATAGAACGCCTGACTCAAACGCGTAAGTGTTTGTTTGCTTTTTGTAGATATTTCTTTTTAGGTATTTGAAACAAAACAAAATTCAGTTAATTTTGTTGAAATTATTTTTTTAGTTAAATACTTTTAGTTAATTTTTTATGAAGTTGGTGACATTTTTTTAATAATGAAACTCTCATGCATTATTATTTTAATTTCACCCATTTTTTTAGAAAAAAGTCTAGATCTTGTTACTTTTTGCGCGAAATTTAGTCGCGAAAATGCCTAATTTTGTTTGCAGAAATCGATTATAAAACCACTGCTACAGTTAATACAACCCACAAACGCAGGAATCATGCACATGCTTGGCTGATGTATTGTTAGCGCGTTGTTATTGCAGTGAGAAACGTTTTGTTTGACTTGGTAATCTGTAGTTAGTTAAAATATGCGAGAAATTTCGCCTTTGCTCGCTTGTTCATACCACTAAACTGAATCACCAAAGAACTAATTCGGATGATTAAACTTTAAGAGTAACTGTAACTCGATCCTAAAACTCCAATGCGTATCTTATTATTGCATGTTTTTCAGGGTATAGTAGTAATTTAACTTTATGTTGGCTGAATTAAGTTAACGAGTTTTCACAATGTCTGACGTGAAAGACTTGTGTGGCGCGGTTTCACTAATTTAAAATCACTTATTAACCAGTTTCGGCACGTGTTGTGTAAAGTTGTAAATCTCGAGTTTTAAAAATTGGTGTAAAGAGATTAAAAGAATTCGAGTGTGCCATTAACCCGAAAAGTTTAGAACACTCCTAGGCTATAACTGTGTTGTACCTTAAAAGTAATAGTATGGTCCAGGTCCTTGTGTGTATTGGGTTAGTAGTTGGTTTAATTAGAGTATAGCCTATGTATGTGTTGTATAAGTTGCTAAAAAATGTTATTTAAACCAAACCAAAGTTAGAATGATTTAACACAAAATTTTACCGAATTAATTGTCTCTTTAAAACAAGCTTCTGGCAACGGTTTTCAGCACGCAAGGAATATGTAATCGCTGTATGTCCTCCTCTGTCTCTTTATATTGAAAGCGAAATATTAAGAGCAGCTGTGGGAAACCTGTTGGTACGTTTGCTTTCTTTGCCCTGAATTGTAGCAAGAGATATGAGTGACGTGGTAAGCTCCTAGAGATACATTGGGCAGGTGTACATGACTTGCTGGATCGTCTTTCGTTGCCAAATACGTAATTATGTATTCGAGTTTAAAGCCTAGAGTTCCTTTACTGCTGTATTGCTTCGTATGCTCGATGAATCTAGAAATAAATAAATGTGACTTCTGTATCCTCGTGTGGGGCAACAACAGTTGTAAAAACATGGGTGTTCGCCCTTATACACCTCGTGCCCGCTTACCAGCAGTTACCAAGTTATGGTAATTTTGCATCTTGCTTTAATTACTTTACCATACCTAGTGCTATCGACATGATTTATTGTTGACTTGCTAGAACTTCGAGTTGCGCTTCAATTGTGACGTAACAAATTGTTTGACCTCGCAATCGCGTTAAGTTTCAACTTCAACCTGAAATAAACTTCTTGGGTAAAATTAAATTACACAGTTGTTATGACGTAATTTAACTTCCGGTAGTTATTTTGCAACAAAAACATTCAAAAAATACAAAATCTGTAGTTTTGCGGTTACTTTCCATACCTCAATAAAGCAGGATTATAGGTTGGGGTAAGATAGTTTCGATTCTAAAAAAGTGTTATAATTGGTTGATAATACGACCAGGAAATATAGAATACTGTGTGCTAACGGTGTCCATCATACCCCACAGTACCAAAACTTAAAAAGTGCTGAGACATAAAGATATCCTCTTGTACCCAGGAAACCGCTAAAGCATATCATACTCCTTTTGGCATCTCCCATAAATTTCCAATTTGCCTACCCGACTTACAAATACTCACGGAACAGTGCCTTACATGACCCCTGAATGACCTCTGATGACGTTTTCTCGTTATCACGTGGTTGGGAGGATAACCGTATTATCACGTTCAGTCTATCTTTCTACCCATTATAAAAATTTCATTGCTGCTGAGTTTTTGCTACAAAATTGCCAAACTAATTGCTAGTTGTCATGGACACGGGGTTCAGTTTCTGAACTGTTTATTTGAATGAACAAATTTAACTTGGTTTATCCTCGCGTGGCGGACAAACAGACGGTCATTGTAATTTGTAAGTAACAGCGGTGTTCTGTTTCATACACCGCGCCAGCCGGCCAGTTACCACGTATGTAACTTGGTGGGCGATTTAATCATTCCAATGCAATAATTTGAGTTGCATTTGGTATAACATGATTTAGTTAGAATGTTAAAGCAATTGGTATAAATCGTGAAGATTGGTGGAAAGTTATAACTATCACCCGTTAAAACGAATTAGGAAAATGTTTCACATTCAAAAATAGCTTCTATGATTTTAAATAACCGCACGCAAAACTGAAGTGTCGCACTTCGACCACCTTCGCCACCGGCTATATATCTTTATGGTAAAGAAAGCTTAAATATGAAACCACACAGATGCTGAATTTATGATTTGCTGGGATTTTCTCATACCGGTGGCGGTATGGACGTTGTACTTTGCCAAGGGAGTACGCGTGTTATAGAAAATATTACAATTGTTGTTGCAGTTTTTATCACACTTATGCTAATGGTCATGTTAGTACGCGGCTAATTTTAGAATGGTCGTTAATTTAAGCCTTCCGTAGAATTGGTAACATTGGTGCCTTTAAAGGCATTTTACGCTGCATGAATCCATATGTATTTAGCATGTTTAGCACTTCAGCAGTAAACACGTATTCAGCGATTCAGATAAACGACAGGCTCATATTTCTTGAGAAACAGCTTCAAAACTGTGGATTCTGTATTTCGTTTCATGTTTTTCGAACCGTGGTATATTTATCATATTTTATTGACTACTGGGTATAGCTACGGATACAAATGCTTGTAACGGCACGCTATATGGGTTAAGAAACGAACATAACAAAATATATTACGGTTTGGAAAGTACGTTGGGTAATGTTTTCTGAATCATAAAAAAAAGCGCACCAGATAGTTATACGTTTGTTACGTGGTTTTTTTTTTTTATTTCCATATGAAACTGTAAAATAGGTGAAAACCTATCTTACCCCCTACTATATTGTACCCATAAGCTCTATATATGTGCTTGCCGTTTAATATTGTCCGTTACGAGGGTTAAGCCAGCTTGCACCATTGTCCCAGCTAGACTAAAGCATGCAATGCAGTAGCACCATTATAATATAAACATTTCTTTGTTGTCATCTACGGCTTGTTTGTATAAATTTTTCATGACAAGCAGTATCGTCTCTTAATAGAATAAACCTGTTTGTGAACTATAAAAGCTATTTCTCAATACCTTATACCTGAGTTACGCATTAAACAACTGAAGTAATCGCTTATACAAGTTAGTTATATCACAAAATCGAGTTAAAATAAACAAAGGCATATTATTGTAGTAGCTATATTTCTACTGTATGGATAAATAAATACTGCCAATATTTTTTAATATTATTTTTGACGCAATATTTTCGGTCGCCCTAATCAAGTTATACGATCAAAAACGACCTAAATATGACGCCGAAAAGTCAGAACGTAAAGTGTAAAAGAAATTTTAGCTGACACATAAGGTGTATGAAACAGAACAGTCGTGTTATATCAACTATCGTTACGCCGCCATGCAAGTATAAATAAGTGTTATTCATTCCTATCTATAGTGCTTCTACATTGCTGTAGTTTACTAAGGTTTCAACGCTAATGTGTTTATATAGGTGTTATCTTTTTATTTGGTACAACATTACCGAATGCAGTGATTATTTGTGCCATAAATGGAGTTGTAGCTTTTATGCAATAAACAAAATTCTTTTAATATATCAAGTTAAATTAATAATTATTTTAAGTAGCTATTAACACTAAAGAGTCTAATCCCAGGTTCCATGGCATGTCTCGCCTTAGGGACCCTACCTATATGGAATAGATTCGAATAGAATAAGGGTATACAGGCGTTTATTCTTAACAGGTAATATCGACCAATCGTTGTCTGTGCGAGAATTGTGACGACTTTGTTTAATATTTTGATTTGTTTGTGTATTTAAATTGTCTGTTTTTACCCTGGATTTTTGATTTGTTCTATGAACCGTATGTATGGTTTTGTACTGAAGGGTTTTCTATGCAATAGTAGCCAATACAGTTTGTTTTGGGGAGTGATTGGCAAACTGTGCCCTAAATCCCAGGTACTAGCATCTCTAACCGCCGAAAGTCCTAACTTAAAAAGAATATAATACACGATGTTCAGATTGACTTCGGTATTTTAATCGAGCTTTTCATAAAGCCTGTTTTTAGCCACTGTCGTTTTGCTGCTAATTCCGGTCTGCGGTGAATGATTTCATCTTCGCTATACTGTGTTTGAATCGATAATCAAAATATGCGGTAGGTTATAACAGTTGATTCGAATTGGGTATAGGTACCACATTTTAAGGGTACCAACTTTCTAACAATCATTTTAAATCGTGACGAATGGAAAGCGATGAGCTTCGACAACTTAATGACGTAATTTCCTTGTTTGTGCGTGAATTGTATTAGCGGCAGGTGATTGGTGCGTGGAATTTTGGGACGCGTTAAAATTTGCGAGAGTTTTAATGAACTTATACTTCAGTGCGCTGCAGAAAACGTGGAATATATTCTTTGTGATTGGTATTTGCTGTTGTATTTTATTCGTAAAATAAAATTCTTAACGTATTTTAAACAATTAACAGCGCTATTTTAATGATACGGTTATATAGTTTTGTAAATGTTCTTTGTTTACTATCAAATGAGACGATACAAGAGATGAAGAGAATATAAACATGGAGCATCGTTTCCTAAGTATAAGTTGGTGTTAATTTGTAAAGGCTCCACATTACACCTAAGCCAGTTCACAAAACCACAAATATCAAAAACATGTTTCGAAGCATTTAAATTGTTTAAACTTCTATTTTGTTTATTTATCATAGGTGTGTAAACAACTTCAATCTACTCTACACACCCACGCAGCCTCATATTTAAGCAACCAATTGTTAAGTCAGTTGCTGATACTTAATTTGCTCTTTGCAATCGTTATCGGATTTTTAAACATTGTTAATTATTATCAAAATTGTCTATTCTATTTTATCATCCCTCTTGGTAGAAAACAAAGAATGTTTACAGAATTAGGTCCGACTCTAAAAGAGCGTTGTTTATTGTTAAAAACAATATTAGAAAATATAAGATATAATGTGCTAACGGTATCCATCTTACCCCACAGTATTTGACATTGATGTCCCGACGTTAAAAATATCACTATTTTTACACTTGACAGTAATCCCAAACGTCTTATCGCATGTTTTCACCACCACACATATATAACAACGTACATCTCATGTGCACTATCCTTCTTTACATTAACGCATACATAGCCCTAACCATGCTAAGATTTATCTCTTAGATTAAATCGACGTTTACATATATATGGTTACGACTACTTAGTTTATCACGAACTTTTTCATCTTGAAATAGGGGATGGGCAAAGTATTTTAGCTCACGGGCCAGATTTTGTTAATACGAAAGCGGACGAGCCGTATGAGTCACTCTGTCTTACGTTTAATATATAGTAGGTTGTGGTAAAGCAGTCCAAGTTTTCATTTATTTGTCCCATTTGGTGGTAAACAAAAAAATTTTACTGAAAAAATAACGTATCTTTACGACTTTGAAAACGCGCTGGTAATAGCAGAAAATATAATGAAAATGTGTCCTATCTTCCCCTACCCTACTCTACATCTTACCCCACAGTATAGGTGTAGTTTAAAACAGGATTAAACGAAAAGCAATAATTTTCGTTACTTTTCTTACTCGTTGCAGTCGTTATATTCTTACTGTGCCAAGACTGTGTATATGATAATGCATTACCCGCACAAAATTCTCTAATATTATTGCGCTGTTGTTGGAATAGCTCTTCTGGCCGTGTTATCATATACTTTCCTCTTTCCATATCGTCAACATTTGTAATACCGTTGTACACGATTCACAACCTACTATGTGGGTCACTTGGCAAGCGAGTATTGATTTTGTTGCACGCCATTGCCAGCGAACATCTAGTTTATTTCGTATGGCAAACTTAAGTAAGACAGCAATTAACGTCAGTTGTTCCTTAGTAAAAACTGGCACGGGGTGTATAAAACAGAACATCCGTGTTATAACAACTGTTGCTACCACGCCACGCGAGAATAAATGAGTTTAGATTTATGCCAGAGTTGGCCATTACCTCAGAACAATACATTCCAGTAAATAAAAATATATTCTGTATATTACACCGAACTCGTGTACATGCAGTGTCCCTTTACCACCTTTCGGTCTGTCCCCTTTTACTTGAGCTACTCATTGAAGTTAACTTTGTATTCCCAGTTGATACATTCATGTCATGACCTGCAAACATTTCCACAGTAGCTGCGTCCCTGGTGTACTTCATACACACCAATGCACCTGTCTTGCTTTACTTGCGCTTTGCACTTGGCATTCATCTTTAACGTTATCATCATCCCATTTAGGTGTAGAGTTTTTTTAAACTTTTTGAGATGGCCTGCTGATTAAACGCTGCTATAAGAAAACTCCCATAGTCAACTATAACTTAGCATGAGTTGTAGGAATACATTATGTGGGTCTGCTGTACAAAAAGACACTCACGATCTAACACGACAGTGAGCATGAGGTGCATAAATACGCCGTGTGTATCTGGGGTATAAGAAAAACGACCCAGTGTTGTAAAGTAAGATTTTGATGCTGATTGCACACCATTTTTTTGTAATCAGCCCAAGATATATGTTGTATGCACGGCGTTTAGAAAACCCAAACAACAAATCGGGTCTTGGATAGGTCTTCGTTTTTGATTTTCATTCCTTCGCAGTCCCGTCTTTTTTCTGCGGCAGTCAGAAAACGACACTCGACACTAGACGCCAAACAATATACGCGAGAATGCGCTCGACGCGAGAGAGGGACGGAAGAGAGTGGAAATGCGGAAGAGAGCTCGCGAGAGAACTCTTTGACACGAGATAAAGTTGCGAGAGACTCTATCTTTATGGGCGAGAGGTTTTGTCCCCAAAAGCGAAGATTCAATTCTCACAGCTCGACTCTTCAGTAGAATAAACGAGAACGCAGCGCGACGCTTTTCTTCAGTCGTTTGGTCCATTATACACAAAAGAGTTTCGTGATTCGCGCGATTAGGCCAGCTTTTTATTGTTCAATAACAATTGCATCTAACATCACCAAAAGTTTCGCATGGTCGTTTAAATTCCTTCTGAACACGTAACTTAGATTCTCCGTTGTAAATCTGTTGTATGGTACAGAGGTTCTGTAATGTTGTTAAACAGTCAAGCATACATTGAACTCTCTAGTGCCGTATCGCGGTGTGAATTTCTAGAAACCTTATCCACTTAACTCCCTGTGCATTATATCTCCCCACCACTTACAGTTTTACCTCTCAACCTGCAGTGAGGCGCGGCAAAGGAACGAACAAAAGCCAAATACCTTTTAACCACAAACTCGCTACCCGATACGTAGGCCGTCTGAATGGCAAAGCCAACTAAACAAAAGGGTTAAAAACTTTCTTTGCTTTCTGGTCTAATGTGTGTTTCTAAAACAACCAATTTCGGGGACACAAATGTTTATGGACACTAATCTTTAACTCTTTTGTAGATTTTAAAAGTCTTGATTCTATGAAACATTACATTTGAGATTAAAGGTCTAAATTAAGCTTCTATTTTCAAATTGTAATTCAGCTATATATCGTTGTGATATATTCAGTGCGTAAAATCCATCTGACTACTTTCTTTTTAAAGATGTACTTTACATTTTGTGGCAGTCGAATAGTTGCAGGTTTGCAGTCTTGCGAATCAGGTCGATCTCTATAACTTTAAACCAATGGCATTTGCTTTGCTCTGCTTCATTTTACAAACATTTAAACTCACGCAACGGGTTCTAATGTAGAAAAGCAGAGACACAAATTCAATGAAAAAACGCAAATTTAGATGATAAAAAAATAGCAGACACCCTTTACATTCAGTTTTTGAAGCAACTTTAAATAAATTATTCTCTTTCCTAAGCTGTCAGCTTTACTTGGTAATGTACCTAAATTCCAAGGAAAAAGGTTATTTGTCCTCGTCAATATGCATTATGAATATCCTGTACGGCGTTCTGTAGGTTTAGCGCGTATGTTATGATACATATTCTGCACAGAACACGTTACAGTTCCCGGTATTGTGCCTGGGAGCCACTCCTTTATCCCGCTTGTTTTGAGGCGTCGTATAACCATATTGGTTTAGGTTTGTGGTTTAACGTGCATAGAAATTATTGATGTAAAGGTCAACAAGCACTTTAATCTAAACCTAAGTCCAAGTCTGTAAAAGTCCATTTCTTCGCATTTAACAGCATTCTGTTTTTATAAATTTATTTTCAGGCACCCATGACCTAGAATATGCATTGCTAAAAACGGACGTTGCCTGTAGCCCACACTACTATATTTTGAATGTGCCATGAGCCCTGGTATTTCATTATTTGCGTTGTTAAATCGGTCTAGCTTTCCAAAATGCGTCTAGTAGTGATATAACGTTGGCGTACGTGCTAATGGTTCTCATGGTTCAATACTACACCACGTTAGGTTAATGGGTTGTGTTTGCTTTAAATCGGACTTTGAGCATTTGAATTCGTTTTAGATTAACAGTGTTTAACCTTCGTTAGATAAATTTATGTCTCAAGTTAAAGGCTAATGCTTCGACTACTGAAAAGAATGAACAAATGTCTGTAAGTGTAAATGCTTGGAGTAGCCCCGTTTACTATGGTCCTGTCACATTCATTCTGCTTTTATCCCAAGTAAATTACACGCAGTGATATTGCTAGACCGTTAACCTCTCAAGAAACTTCGGTAGTTCGAATACCACCTCAATGCTTAATTGGCGGACATCAAGGATTATTAAAAGTCAATTGTTTACACTTGGCTGGGTGCGTCTTTAGAGCTCGTGCGGTTGGCACACGCTGACGACGGCCGTTTTAGTTTTTCGTAGAATTTGGATCGATAAGTAGAGGAAAGCAAGCTTGGTCCTACCACGAGTCATGTTACACATCACGCCTTATATTTACACATTTCTTCGCAACTGCACGACATCGTCACTCAACAAGAATCCGTTCTAAGTTGCTACCCAGCCTTAGGCTGTATTACCATCTTACACAACGCGACATACAGCACGGCAGCCATGCATATAAGCGCGTAACACAGCAATTGCTATCTGCAGCTTGACAGTCACCGCATGGCATTGGTGCGGTACTCATTATTATCAGTACGGACACGAAGGACATAACTTGCATGACTCATTACTGATATTCGAGCATAAGGATCAGATATACGTATTGGTTTACCACGTTGGCTTTGGAAACATGTACACCCAAGCCAATTCGCTGTGGTTTTGAGTTAAGTTTAGATCCTTCTCTTTGAAAAGCCACTCTCTTGAAAACAACCCGGTTTAACCTTAATTTCTGCCAGTTTTTAAAAGTAGAATCTATTCTTCAATGACCGTGACTCACCCTGCCTTTTTGAATGTGCTTGGTGCATTGAGTTCGAAGTGTTATTCATTTGCAAGTGACTCACGAAAACAAGGTTATTGCAAGTCGCTCATTTAAAAATTGCTTTATTACACACGCACGAAATGGTGTGCCATTTCTACACAAGGAAATAAACGCGTTTCTAACCGCGTTTTAGTCACATTCTTTCTCGTAAATTTAATACAAATCCACAACGCTTTAAGTGTGTCGTCTGGGCGGTTTAGCTGTTTCTTGGTAAAAAAACGCCCTAACCGACCATGGCGGTATTCGTAGCGCGTTACTCCTATGTGGTTGACCTATCTATATTCTTTATTGAAAAGCGTAGTATCTACGTAGTTATGTTCTGATTAAATGTGACACAACAAATTATGTCATGTATGTTTGAGCACACGGTATATCGCTGTTTACCTTTATTATCAAAGCACTAGCATACGAAGTAAGGCTGCATTCGTCTTATAACCGGAGGCTATCTTTACCTACGTTTGAGGCGCGCTTACATAACGCATGGTGTTACACAACCAACCTTTTTCTCCCGCTATAAAATATTTTTGCATCCGCAGACTCCTGGAGGCCGTAAAAACAAGAAATAATCTCGAAATCAAACAACTTCTTGAGAAGGGTTTGGATGTAAACTCCACTGAGGTAAGAGGAGTAATAACATTTTAAAACTTGCCATGGACTATACTTAACACAGATCAGATTTTTGAGTGCAAGAAATTTATATATACACAAATCGTAAAATAAACGCTACATGAGTAACAAGAAAGAGTAAAAATTCAACACAAATTTGGTTTTGGTGGCCAGTTAACAAAATTGGGGTGTTTTAACTTATTTCGGTTTAAAACTATTGGTCGGTCAAGCATACATTATTTGTATGATTGATTGCTACCCCATTTCTCTATTGAAGCAATATGCAGATTCAGATATAAAAGTCGTGCTTTTTGACCGTGTATATGCATGGATTTAGAGGTAGCACACTGCCTTTATGACTATTGTAGGTTCTTAACCATTTGCTGAGTAATCAAGGATTTATTTGTACAACAACCGTGCTTGTTTATTTGATTTTGTTTTGCTAGAATTTAAGAATTCGTTCAAGCACAGGGAAAATAAAAAGTGTTAAAAGTCACAGCAGTGTCTGGAAATGCAACAACCTAAATAGAACAAGTGTAGCTTCAACCGTACCAATAACGAACTGCAAATCCTACAACAACAGTTGCTATAATACCACCAATAATATAACGTTTCCACGGCGATTGGTTTTCACTTTCTTTCATATTGGATTTAATTTTCTCAATCCGTTCTTTCAGTTCGGCTTTTTTTTCAGCCACTGTTCGCTGCCGTAATCCTTCTTTAACATTGTTATTTTCGAGAACAACAGGCTCGGCTGGAGTTGCTTCTGGAATATTATTTTCTTGCTTTCCCCTTTTTTCTTCTACTGAATGTTCGGGCTCTGCATGTCTTTTCCTGTTGTTCTCTTTCGGTTCTTCAGGATCTGATTCTTCAGGAGGTGTTTCTTCTGGAGCTTGATCCTCCTGTTTGGGCTCTTCCTCTTTTTCCTCTTCCTCCCCTTCGCTCTCAGATGTGGAAGAAATAGAATTCTCACTCTCGTCGTTGCTATGGGTAACCTGTTTCAAGATTCTCTCGCATTGAGCAATGGCGAGGTAACTAAACCGAAGCTGCTGTGGTGTCTGTATCAACCCCATGCGGTATTTTCGCATTTCTAGCAAAATTTCTCTGACATCAAAGGGCAACCCCATTTTAAGATACACAAGGCATGTATCCACGAGGGCGAATGTACCAGACCTGCCAATCCCTGCACTACAATGGATAACTGGAGGTCCAACATTAGAATCAAGCACACCATGCTCTCTTACACAAGCAAGGAAATCTAAAAAAGCAGTGGGTGACTCTGGTACGCCAAAATCGGGCCATGCGATGTAATGAAATTGGTAGATAATTCTAGGTGGTTCACTTGATTTAAGCTTTCGAAGCTCTAATTCTCGTACAATATAGTTCATGTTGTCTTTTTCATTTAAAAGTGCAACTTCATATCCATCTTCTAGGAAGCAAAGTGGTTGAATTGGATTAATCGGCCAATATTGGTCACATTTTGTGGTTCCTTTTTCAATTATCTTATTCAACATGATTACTGCTTTTGAATTCTGTTCCCAAATCATTTGCCACATATGTCCTGATGTGTTGGGTAAAGGACCTTGTGCCAGGATATAAGATCTACCAATAGACTCCACTTCCACAAGATTGCCGTTTATATAATCATTCTGCCCACCCACTAGTTTTACTCTACTGTGGTCGTATGGGCTGACATCTCTGTACCGGTTCCTGGTTCGGTTTTCTTGAGACCTGGCAGCCCTGCAAGATAAATCATAGGCAGCCGAAGTAGCTTTTATTTCTCGGAACAATTTATCCCAGCCATGCTGTTCCTCAATTGCAAATACAAGCTCATCCATTCTTCCAAGCTTCATTCTAAACAAGAATTTAAATCCAGCACATGTTCAGTTACAAATCATATAAAACAATTAAATCTGCAAATCCACATACCATTTAAAACTAACAGAACTGTTGGTCTTAAGTTTTAACTGCTTATGCTAAAGCATTAAATACGTTGCATAACATAAACTGCAGGTACACTGTACCATCACTATCATAAATTAATTACGGTGGCGCGTATAGCAACATGATTAGCTATCTTATCCGGTGCATGTGCACAGTGCGCTTACAACTATGTTTCATAAAACTAGTAATTGCCTCCGAATCTAAACGATACATCGCGCGGCGACGCACAAAGCCAGATACGTCATCAGGCTTGACTGCGCGCTAGTTTGTAGACTACCGCGTTCGTTTTTCTTCCGTTCTCTTTCTTCTCTTTTCTCTCTCGCGCCTTGACGCGAACACACAATGCTTATCGCACCTCGAACACCCACGCGCCTTTGCGTCACAGCTTAGCGCGCCAATCCTCGTAAAATTCCCTTGTTCTAGTTTGTAGCTTAATCAACTGGCTTTAAAGCAAATTAAACACCTTTGAGCTCGAAACTTATCACAAATAACAGCTCAACTGAGCAAATGTTACATTACTACACTACTCGTGTTTTCACCAACGAATTAATAGCTAACTATAACGAGAAAGCTATTACTCCATTTTATCACCATGTGAATGACGCAATAGTTTTTTCCAAGAACTCGGGAATTGTGTTTCTAAACTAGCGAGAAGTGTAAATTATGGCGTGTTGGTTTAGTTTGGCCACACTCCCTCTTAAACAACATATTTTCAGACTGGCTACACAGCAATGCATCTGGCCTGCAAACTGGGATACATGGACACCATTGAATACTTGCTTATGTGTGGAGCAGATATTACGATCAGGTAAACAGATTCGTGTTACGTGACTGTGTATATATTGTATTGGCTGTTTAAATAGGACTGTCCAATATGCCTGTTTAAACAAAAAACAGATCGTTTTGTTCTATTTGGGTAAGGCCCTACGGGCAGGAATGCGGGACCTGGGGTTTAGGTCAGGTTTGGCCCATTATTCTAGAGTGTATGTTCCAATGTTAGTCTTAATCGTTACGGGGTCACACTTCATACTACGACATGTTATTTACAGAGACCAACATGGTCATCCTGCCGGTTATTATTCCAAGCCAAAGGGAATTCCTTTAGAAGAAATGAAAGCAAAAATCCAGCCCAAAAAGCGAAGCAAGCCGAATCAGGTTACTATACCTGCTAAAACTAGTTCAAACAAGCGTGATACTTTGAACAATTAAGTTTCTTATAATTTACAATATAATGACTATTATTGGAATGGCCCATTTTATAAATAACACATTGAGGTACTTTTAATGGCAGACACTTTCAATGGAATGGATGAACAATGTAAAATCAATTCACGGAGACCACAGTCTAGCTGGAACATCTTTATCAGACGTTCATGGTTTTTCAAACCTCCCTCTCGGGTTAAACAGCGGCCAAACATTTCATTCATCAGACCACCTTAGCACTGGAAAGCTATATGAGCCGCATACTTCATCAGCTTATCACATGCCATTGATGAAGCATTCAACGTCACATACTGATTTAAATTCAGTGTCTGCACATAAAAGTTCATATGACAATTTTCCAAGCCCATTTGACTATCTTCCCCGGACACCACAAAGCAGTTCTAGCTTAGAATTGCTTCGAGATTACCAGAAATCTAGCGCACTAGAGCCTTCCCCACACTCAAATTCACTTCATTTAAATGGAACCAAGTACCCACAAAGACATGAAAGAGCTAAACTACACTCTCCAGCAAACTTTCAAACCCAGAGAGAGCATTCTCCAATGCCATCAAGACCAAGTCCATTCAAAGGGCATATGGGTCATCCAAAATATGAATTCTCAAACAGAAGTTTGGACTATAAGCGACAAGCAACTGAATCAACATCTCCATTCTTGGTAAATGAGTTCTCAAAGTCATCTTCAAGGATCCCACCCTCTACAAACACTCTTTCATCCTCGTATGCATTATCTGCACAAATCAATTCACCGTTCAGAACAAGCTTTTACAAACTAAACAATGTTCAACCAGACACCAGAATTCCAGACACGGCAATGGCAAACCATTTAAAACTAGGCACACCATTCTCCTACTACCCTAACATGTACCCAAACCGTGAAATCCCCTACCCTATGTTTTACCCCCCATTAATGCCACCTGGGTTGGTACCTGGTATGTCAGGATACCCTAACCCAACTGAAATCCTACCCCACCGTGCTGACCATGGCTCCTTAGTGCAACCATCACATTATAAGCCAGATCTCCACCATATACCAATGCCACAGCAACCAGCAATTCACCAAGTGGAAAAAATTCCACCACACACGATTACACCATCATCAAGTCACGATAGTGGGTCATCTTATAAAAATGGGTGGAAACCCCAGGATTCTGTTCACAATGATGCAAGGAAGAGATCAGAGCAACCTCTCCTGAAGCAACAACATCCTGTTGATCACGAGGATCGTCGGTGCTCCGAGCATATTCCTCCAAATAACTATGTAAAGGAAAATCATAAAGTTACTGAACATGTAAATGGGCAAAAGCGGACGACAGCAGACACAGACATGCGCCCTTATATGCATTCAGTTCATCCCAGTAACAAACATACAAATAACCATCCACAACCAAGAACCAATGAAAATGCACATAGTCTTCAAAATGATTCTGCCATTAAACCTACAACTGAGATTTCCACCCCTGACCATATACAGCAGAACAGCAATGATGAACTAAAAAAAAGACTTCAGTCACCAATTTCAGAGCCAGTTAATAGAGAAGAGAATAACGCGATGTCACCAAATAAAGAGGAGAAAAAAGAAAATGAGGAGAAGAACCGAAAAAGGAAACTGGATCTAGGTATAGTTTTGTTAAAAAGAATATTTTTTATGTATATAACTATAATTGACTTCTTATACGTATTTGGTTACAAGCTTTTCAGAAGGTTGAGTTTTTGAAACTGCTTATCTGGTGTGGAAAAATTCCTGCCATTTGCCTGACGAAGCATTTGTTACAACTTATAAATCTTACGCTTCTACCAGAAGAGCAGTTTAAAAATTAATATTTTAAATAGGTTTATGAAAACTAATGTACAAAAAACAAACTGTTAACAAAAATTAGTTTTCTGGAAAACAACTGACATATTTATTTTGTTTTCAAGGAGGCCTGTAAATCCACATACTTTTTTAAAAGACGTTTTAGATACAATTGTCTTACTTATTTGTTTTAACTTGTGCCTGCAATAAGTGGTTGTACAAAATGATTAAATGAATGCAATGACAGGCGTTAAAACACGAGTGTTCTGTTTCACACACCTAATGTATGCCTATGAATTACCAATTATGCAAGTTAGTGAATGTGGGTAACTAACTTGGGAATTTTACAATTTATCTTGCTTTGTGTTTAGTTACAAGCTTAAGCACTTCCACAAGTGGCCGTTCAAACAGCAGCGAAACAAACCAAGCTCAAGGTAATCTATCAAGGAACGCTTCTACTGAACCAGGGACACCACGGAGGGAAAAACGACCAAGGAAATCTGAAACTGGTTTGTAGAATTGCAGTAAAATTATGAAAAGATTAATATATGGTTACGATAGTGTTTTGTAATTTTTCTTGTTCATTTTTTAAAATTAGACTTCATGTCAAATAAAAATGAAACTCGGTTACTGCCATACCTATACCTCTTACATGTTGTACTGTAAGAAGAGAATAAAACAATAGTTTGTTTATTTTTAGAGGATGACTATTTTTATGAATGGCCATATGAAGATTTCTCGAGCTCAGAGCCTGAAAATGATGATTCTGGTGATGAAGACTTCTTTTGTGCTTCCAAGAAAAAACTGTTGATCAAGAAGAGCAAGGATGTTGGTCTTGCATCCTCACGTCCGATGCGGCAATCCTCTCTTAGAGCTGCATCACTTCTAAATGAGCATCGTGAGGGATCAGCCTCGGATGGCGACACGTTCCCAAGTCGTCGCTTGAAAAAGAATTCTGAAAATGAGAGAATGGACAAGAAACTGCGAGAGAAAAAGGCAAAATCTCGGAAAATATCAAGCGAGTCCATGTCTAGTGAGAATTGTAATGATGACTTGAATGAAACTTTGTCTCCGAAGAAAGTGGAGAGCTCTGCGTCCTCTGGAAGGAGCAAGGAAACAAAACTGAAGAGGAAGTTAAAAAAATTAAGAAGGAGTAAACATGAGTTAAATAAATCCCAAAGTGATGACTCCCCGGTAAAAAAGAAAAGAAAAAAGAAGAATTTAACAAAGTCCGACAGCAGTGAAAGCCAGTCCAAGAAGGTAAAGAAAGAGAAAAACATTGAAAAATTAAACACAAGCAATCAAGATGGAAAAAAAATAAAATCACCGAAAAAATTGCGGCCACAGCTTGAAGCTGATGTTAAAAGTAAAAAGTCACTTCATAAAGAAATTGTCTGCAAGACTAAAAGTGGTGAAAGTAAAAGTAAAAGCCAATCTGGAATCTCTAAATCTCTTATTGAGTTGTACACAGGACCTGCAAAGCCATGTAATGAGTTAGAATCCCCGGTTCAAAATAGAGAATGTTCAAAGCAGGGAAATGATCTGTTTGGTACGGAGTTCACAGAATCTGAGGCTGCAGCTTTTAATCAGGCATTTGAAGCTGCTAAAAAAGAACTGGAGATAAAAGAAGGTGCTGGTACAACATTGCCACTGCACAGTAACTTGCAAAATGAGACTCCTATTGTTACCAGTCCAGTAGTACAGGCCCAAAGTCAACAAGTTCAAAGTGAGCCACTACAACAAGAAGTTAAACAGCGTAAGAAGCCTGGAAGAAAACCAAAACATTCAAAAGATAATTCAGCGTTGTCGCCAACGAAAAGCAGCAAAAAACATGAACTTAAAACTGAAACCCCAAAGACGCATTTAAAACCTAAAACTGAAAACAAAAGCTCTCTATTGCCAAAGTAAGTCATTACTTTTAAAAGATTATTTTAGCAGGTAAGTAGTAGCCCACCATAGGATAAGGCTGCTACGTTTGTTAGCGAATGTGTCCTTTGGAAAACTACTATGGTCCAAAATATCATCCACATATTTGCATTTGTTATAACTCGTATGCAGGCATGGGATGTAACTTGTATGCAGAAATGGGATGTATCAAATAAAATACCAAAAACTAAAAGAATATTGATTTCATTATGCTTATACATTGTTCACATCATAATATATTTGTCTACCATGACACATTGTAAATATCACATAGAAACAAACAGTTTAAATATTCCAACTTACAGATCAGGAGCAAGAAAAGGTCGTCCACCTGGAAGTTCCTCAATTCATAAGTTAAGAGAAAAACAAAAGGCTGCTATCAGGGTATGTAGGGTATTGCTATATAATTTTATTCTATTTGGGTGAGGTTCTACTGCAAGGTATGCAATGTTGTAGTAACAGAGGCTTATAAAAAATGAATCCGTGTATGAAACTTGTATATAAAGTTGACCACTGTTACATAACCTGTATGTTGTGGTGTTGTGGTATTTAAACCACAACTTGCCACTGTTCCTTAAATGCTAAAAGCCACAGCCCACAAAGATATGTTAACTTCCTTCCATTTTTCCATAAGAAATACTAAAAATACATTGGATTATTCTACACTGAATAAAATGAAATAGTTTGTTGTTGTATAAAGTGACATAGTTCAAAACATGAATCTAACACCTTGTGTATTTGTTGTGAGTAAACACAATATTTTGTTTTCATGCCCGTGTGAACCTAGTTACAGTTATTTGTTATATACGTCTATCCCAACACTAATCATGGTGTAACCAGGTCCATATGTTTCTATGAATCAATCTTAAATATCAAATAAACTGAGCTGACTTGATTCATACAATAGCGTTTAAAATATGATCCTATTTATGACATTCAAATCTGATTAATTTTAATAATGAATTTATACATTTGGCAGGAAGCCCAACAGAGTAAGCAAGAATGTAGCCAACCCATACGCCCCAACACCAGTGTAGAAACCACACCGGCAAAGGTAAAATACTATACAAACTGTTCTCTCCATATTTAATATGCAACTACATTTAAATGCTTATCATAAACTGAACTGGTTTACTGAAACTGGATATTTGCTGGATTTTGTAATTTTATTTGCTTAGTCGGGTATTTCTATTGGCTATGTGCTCTACTTTACGTAATGTTTACTTTGGTGTATGACGTTATTACACCTTAAATGCAAATAACTCCTATAAAGAACTATATATTGTAAACGTTCTTTGAGGTATCAGACAAGTTTAAAGTCACAGTCATATGTTTGCATTAATATGTCAGATATCTGTACAAGGTATTAGGTAAATATATTCTTCTAAAAAACTAAATATTATAAATGTTATTTCTGTATGACAATGAATTAAATTCATAGTAAAATGTTTGCATTATTATGTCATAGAGATTTACTATTGTTACATCATATTCCTTCTGTGACATACCACACCCACTATTATGACATCACACTCCAGCTATTGTTGCATCACACACACATATGTGTTACAGAATGAATCATTAACATCCACACCAAAAGTCAAAGAACAGCCGAGTCATGAGGCACCGAGCACTTCTGGTTTCACTACTCCCTCTAGTGTTAGAAAACCTCCCTTGTTTTTAAAGTCGTCTCGACCGTCAACACCGATAAACGCAAAAGAGCGAAAGTTAGCTTTCCAATCACCACTGCCGCCAAGTAAGCTTCAAAATGAATGGGCCTAGCTCCTCAAGAGCCACACCCATACCGAATAGAATATATAGAGAGAAGCATCAACCATCTTTTCTATTTGTTATAAATCTATAAGCTGACTTAAGCCAGGAGTTGACATTTCACTTTGAAAATTCAACTTCCAGATATCCTGACTTTACTTGCCTTGCTGTAGGGCCCCACCCATATAAAATAAAAGTTGGTGTTTGGTTGTTTGGATTATTTAAGTTTGGTTGTTTGGTCTTTTAGTCTTTATGCATAGTTTTATTAAAAGATCATCCTATAACAAATGAGAAAATTTTATCACATCCCAAAACATTCTTTGTTCTTATTTTGTTCAGATCTTAAGAAATTGACTTGTAACTCTGCTATTGGTGAGACTGTGTTACATAAAGCAGCCAGACATGGCTATATGGTAAGTAAAGATACAACAATGCCTAAATGTACCACAATATTGTATATTTGTTTAATTTTTTGGATCGTCGTTATAACTCAGCCCTAAACTTTGTCATAAATACCATTCTTATATAATCATATTGTAACCTTAGTTCTAATATGTAGATTGTTTGTACACAAAGCTATATATTATCTTATATTCTAATTTATTGTTATTTCTTGTTGTCATAACTGAGCACAGGAAACTCCCTTTATTTGTATATTAGACGTATATTCAGCTACACAGTGTGTAAATAAAATGATGCATAGCTCGACAGTAAACATAAAGTCTATTAATTCACAATACACTTTGTGTGTTTGATGTACAGCAAAAGACTTATGTAATAACTTAGCTCCAACTGTAAATGAATACAACTTGAATCACTTAAGTTTCCATTAAACCAAATTGACCAAACCAACAAAAAGTCATGACTGCACACACTTCAATAGCTTTAACTATTAGACTATGGGCATGGGAGTGGCAACTAGGGATAAGTCATACAAGTTCCCATCCACTAGGATATAAATAATCAACCACTTAATTAATCAACCTACATCCGTTCCAGGAAAACATGAAACATTATTTAGAAAGTGGGTTCTCAGTAAATGCAAAGGACAATGCTGGTTATACAGCTTTACATGAAGCTTGTGTACAAGGAAGACTTGAAGCTGCAAAACTTCTTCTTCAGTTTGGAGCTGATGTGAATCTTAATTCCCTAGATGGGACAAGGTGAATTAAAAACTGTATGATTTTTTTTATTTTTGTGGAAAAATACACAAACCTATTTAAAATTTTCAAACAAAAAATATGCATTTTTTTTATTAATTGTGTAAATGTTCCTGAAGCAAACAGTGAAAAGTCAGTTTTAAAGTTTTCTGTTTATAGGCATTGTTGAAGCAGACCAATTATATTTAACAAGCATTTAACATTTTATACCACACAAACAGTACAATAGAAGTACCAATAAATTTTATTGTTTAAACACAATATTCAAGAAAATATTTAAAAAAATATGTTTAGACCAATCCATGATGCGGTTGAATACGATCACATCGAGATGACTCGGCTTATGATGTCATGCGGTGCCGATCCATTACTCAGCAAATTTTCGGGGCGTTCCATCAAAAACATGATTCGTAGCACTCAGATGGGAAACTTTATAAATGGTAATAATGGAACATTATGTTATGGTTTGAACAAAAATACCATAAAAAAGTTGCAAGAACACAAATTTTTGGACAGTTTTAAAATACTTTCATCAATCCTTTCTTAAAGTTTTAACTTTTTGTAGCTTTTAGCATACACAGGCGGTTACGTTCACATTGAAGCTAATAGTATGACCTAATGTTATAATAAAATAAAAATACTTTTTATTTATACATATTGTGACAAATCCAAATAAAATACACATTTTTCTATTTTTTATAAAATAAAGTGAATTTCTAAGACATTAAACTATGTTTAAAGTGTGTCCAATAACACTAATACATTCCCTAGCTTACTTGAAAGAATTACAACCAGTATGTGAGGAGCTGATGGAAGATTCCGACATGAAATGGAAAATTCCGTTCTCATCAGTTCTTGGTAAGAACATCCTGTTAATCGCAAACCGCAAATTCTAAACTTTAAACCAGATATGTCGGTTTTTCTGCGAACTGAAAATGCAATCCTTTTATTCAATTTATACATTTCGGTAGAATAAACCAATGACTTTTAAATTACCAAGTAAAGATAAACTACAGTTTTTTTCTGAACGTTTTTTGCAAATATTCCTTGTAGCATTTACAGAAAATGCATGCAAAATATCTAAAATATTCCATACAAAGTATAAAATACACACTTTACTTTTTTCTTACTCATATGAACAAATTCCATGCAGAGTCCAAACAAGATCAAGGTTATGATCTGATGGGCAACCCACCTGCAGAAGACACACAAGCTCATTGTATGGAGTTTGAATTATTTGATGAACAACCTATTGATACATACCTAGTGCAACCTTCAGATACAACAGAGTAAGTTTGTACAAATATGTATGTGTGATGTATTTGTTAACACCCAGCGCCATGAGCCAATGGTTAGCGTCCCTGGTTCTAGTCCACAGGATTCAGTTTGTGGCATGGGGCTGTTACCATTGTGGGCATGTGTTTCTTTGGAAAAGGCACTTAACGCCAATTTCTCCAACCCAGTGGTCACTGATTGTTGTCCAAATTGTCAAATATGCAAAAACAATATTCTTAAAAGAACATATGTAGTAAAAGCGGGCACAAGGTGTATAAAACAGAACACCGGTGTTATAACGACTGTCAGTTACTCTGCCACGTGGGTTAAATATGTTACATTCGTTTATTTAGTGTTATTTTACTCCACAGTCGATCAAACTATTATCTCTTGAACGACATTCTTCAAGTAAAAGGTTGTAGCAAAGCTGATTTCTTACTGGAGCATTGTTGTAACATTCGAACCATGCCAACTAATAAGTTCTGTTCCGAAGCTGATTTAAACAAGGTATGTAGAACCAGCCATTAATACTTTTATTTGTATATTTTTGGTATATAAAAGAACTTAAGTGTGTGATATGCGTGTGTTATTACTTATGAAGTTATCCTGCCACGTGAGGATAATTTAGTGAAGTTCTTTAGCTCTAGTTTCTTCTTATCTATGGCTTAGATAAAAGTTAGTGTTATTGCAAAATAACAATTTAGTATTCATTTTAAGATTTATTACTTAAAAAGATGTCCTAGTTACCTGGTGTAGGTTACTAAAAAACTCTTTCTTAAAAACTGAATACATTTTATAAATTTAAAAAATAGGCTTTAACTTTATAATTAAACAATTTTACACAGTTTGGAAAAAGAAATCGAAATTTCAATGAAACGAACTCGTTAATTGACCTTGTCGCTGCTGATAAACCACTAACGAGGCACGTTGGTCTTCGGGTTCATCCAACTGGCGAGGTGGAAGAAATCCCACAATTTAAGAAACAAAAATCTTCTCGTTTACCTCCCCCTGTTGCTAATGACAACGTCGTTAAATTTCTCCCGAAAACGACCGATACTCCAACCTGTTCAGAGACCCCTGACCAAACCAGGTCAAACTCAAATTTGCTGGAAAATCTAAGTGATTCGGTGATAGATGACCATAGAGAAGAATCCCTTGCTTGTTTGCAGAAACTAACAGCATCTTTCTGTATGACCGGCCACATAGGAAAGGAATACAAAGACTTTGGAAAGGTAAATGGGATCCACACCCCAGGAACACAAACCCCAGTTAAAAAGCCCAGACCTCCCGCCATGGAAGTTAATCTACCAAAGACTTCAACTCCTAATATTGAGAAAAATCATAAACAGAATTCGGACCACATTCCAATGGAATGTCTACCACCCTACAACCACCATATAGAACCCAAGCAACCACCTAAGTTACCCCCTTTAGCCCCAATAAACACGGACAGTGGTTTACGTTCGTTACCCACCCAACAAAATGGGGTTGATTTCTCCCCCTTTAATAAACTCCCCACTTTTACTGAATCTCAAAACCCCGTTAATACCCCTAACCTTGTCCCAGAGATATGACAGGGTAATTCCCTCAACCCCACTGCCAAGTCTAACCCTAGATCTAATCATGTAAGAAATAGAAATCTTATATTCCAAGTTCAAGATAAGCATTGATTTTTATATTTTGTCTGGACAATGATGTGATTTTCCAGATCGAAACTGTTTTTGACCACTTCGTTCAAATGTTAGTTGTGTATTTTTTGTTGATCACTTTTTACTTTGCACAACTATTCATTTTCTTTCACATGTTGTCATCATATAATGTACGGCATTCTGTTCTTTTGTTGCATTTTCTTATCCAATTTAAATACAAGCCACTTAAAATGGTAAAAACTGAAGCTATGTTATTTTATTCTATATGTGGTGGACCAATTAATACAAATGATCGGATGCCATACCGTACACCCTAGGTTCAAATCATTATGCAGAAACTGCAATAGCCACACAATTTCAAGTCCTCCAACAAAGCTACATTTAAGTAATGAGATATTTATTATAAACATAGAAACATCTGTACTGTACAATATTAAACAGCAAACACAGTAAGCTGAAGTGCTGAGTGTTGAAGGTCTACAACGGTTCCTTCAATAATAAAATACTCCAAATGCTGCTGTTACACAGAACAGGGTGCTCTGAAAAACCCAGGTTTTAGTTTAGTATCAAGAAGCAAAATTTGGGAAGATTTTACAGTACATTACCAGTAAAAAACTGTACAGCCTTTTATTGTATGTTATGAAGGTAATGAACATTTTATATAGATTTCTTCTTACAGCACTAAAAGTCAGGAACCTAAAATTTAGGTCAGAGTTCTATTCTATGTGGGTGAGATATGCACCGTAACCCACCAAGGATTTGACCACATTTGGTCAATTACTCTAAAATATTTTCCTTACATTCATGAAAACATCTTGTGCGTAGTTGTCCGTATCTGAGTCCCAAAAACACCTGCAGCCCATCTTTACACCTTCTCCTCTTTGTTCACCAATCACACACTGAACCACGAACTTATATCGATCAAAACCCATCTCTGGGAAAAAAGTAAGTGTTTAAAATTAACAAAGTTCTATTAATTGTTATTTTATTTCCTATTTATGAAACTCCAAAAATGATTATTATTTATACTTTTTTTATAAATTGGAAATAAAGGAGGTTGTTAAGTTTCATCTATTCTGCTTTGGACCTAATGATATTATTATTGCTATTAGCTAACGAAGTAAATCATATAAAAACACACAACACCTATGCACAAACCCTTCAGTTTGGTTTTAATTCCATTTGAAATAACTTGTGTCCACTCTGATACTTCCTCACTGTTGTATTGTTTTCCACTGAGGTGTTCACTTACCACTTGGTGAATACATTCTTTAACAGTGGCTTTCTTGAATCTAAACCACAAGTTTATAATATGCCCTACTTTGATTATGATAGCAGATATTGAAGAATTGTTAAAACAAAAACACCAGATATAGCGATATAGGAAAATGTTGTATTAGTTCAACAGGTTCATTAAAATTTGGGGCACTAAATAGACAAAATGTTGCTTATATTGTTAATTGGTGTACAGGTATATATATATATTTGTTTTGTTTTGTTTAATTTAGAAGGCCACAATATAGTTAAAACGAAGCACGTATGGTCAGTTAGTGTAAATTGTATAATAGGCATATAATTGTATTTTATTGGATTATAGTTAATATTGTGCCACTTACTTGTGCTGAAAGTTTGGTCTAATCATGTACGTATTTTCTGGCTTGGTTTCTTCTTCGGTTGATGCCATTTTGGGTTAAAATTGATAGAAAAAAGCTGTGTATGTGAATGTTAACTAATCTACAATCCACATACACAAACGGCGTTAGTTTTAAAGTGTTGCTATGTTATACGCCGTTCCTTAATTTATTGTCTACTTTGGACTACTTCGTTATTAAACTTCAACTAAAATTTATATTTTATAATTCTTTTATTGTATGAGATATGTTATAAATTTTTACTTAAGCAATTATTATTTTGAAATTTAAGAATTACTTTAAAAAGTTATGAATAAAATATACAGATAAATTTTGATACGCCGTATACCAGTCAAGCTTGAGAAAATTCATAGAAATATACATTCTGTTTTATTGGGCACGATGGTGGCAAAATAGATTGTTTTTCGTCAAACAGTTGTTCTTGTTGGCATTGATCGTCCGTCGTTACAAAATGTCGTTCCAATCGTTGACAAGCTACTTACAACGGGTAAGCATATATATTAGTCTTTTAGTATAAACCATTAAAACACTTGTACTTCTCGTAACAATGTCAAAAGACATTTTTATTTTACCAATGTAATGATAACTGAAATAACTGCTGACCGTACTATGGAGTTTGGAGTTAACAAGAAGTAGCCATTATGCTATAACAGAATTAATCATTTTTATGTAAAAAAACAAGGCAGCTGTCTTAAAGAATTGCTTTCTGCTGCAGTTGGTGTAAACCATATCATACTACAGTACTAAACACAGTAAATTCCTGATAAGTTTTCCAAGTTCAGACATGCTATTATCGGTTAGTTGGTTAGCTCCCCTGTCTCCACCAAAGAGCCCAGAGGTTACAAGTTCCAGGATCATGCTGCTACAATTCTGGTGTATAAAACAGAATATTCATGTAATCCAGACTGTCATTGCCCCGTCATGCGAGAATAGTTGCTATTGTATTGGTTCATAGCAACACAGCACGGCCATTTAATTTACATTGGTTTACTCCCCAGGTATCGGACACACTTCAGGATGAAGATTCATCAGTATTTGCTCTCCTTCTTTCATTTCACGATCCTCACATTGGAAACCCAAAGCTTCAAGTTAAATCAAGTGAAGCAATTTGTAAACAACATCTGGAGAGCCCATTTGATGAAATGGTTGCAGCTCATTTGAGGTCTGTTGTCAATCTTTATCTTCTAACTTATATATATGTAAGTAGGAAGGAACCGAACAGTACAATCAATGTATAACATTCCACAAATACGAGTTAACGAGTAAATATATTTTTTTTACAATTATGTTTTTTAAAGGTTTGTTGACAACATTAAATAAAATACGGAATCTCGTATTTGAATTCGAATCTCACGGTCTTAAAATTCTTTATTGTAAATGCCTATTTAAAAAGCCTTGCTGGTTGATTTTTTTAACATATTCTTATTATGCCTAATTTGCACAGAGGGTGTTGGGCGCTCTCAATTAATGATTTCAAAGAAGTTTACGCATGCCAAGTTCAAACTGTGCAAGCTTTTGTTCGCGCTTTCCAATCACAAAAGGATGATAACTGGTTTGTATTTACAAATATACATACTTTTTTGCTTAATGCAAACTCATAAAAAAAGGTGTATTATACCTGAGTTTGCCCCATGTAACAATTGTTTGATGAAACAGTCATGTACTGTGAAATAACTTTTGAAGTTGTAATGCAGTGGTGAGAAAGTGACCTTTATTTATACTTTTATTAACAGGGGGTTACCACTCATGTATAAGTTGGTTTTGGATCTCAGAGAGTTTGCCGACAGTGTAAGTGCACTTAGTTTTTAAATTTAAAATTGACTCTTAAAAAAAATAGTGAAATCTATTTTTACAAAATATAGTGTTGTAAAGGATCACTGTTCATTTTTTCTGGTATGTTTTCACAATTTATTTTTAGGTGGACAAAGAGCTTTATAGAACAGGTCGTGGTAAACGAGGGGAAATGTTGGAAAAAGCAGCGGATACGATCATGAGTTGTTTCCGTGTGTGTGGTAGTGATGGGTATGTTGTATGAGTGTGTTGGAGTTATATGTATCTATAAAATTTTGCTTTATTGATTGAAGATCCCAGATCCATTGCATCGCTTTTATTGTGGTTGTCAACAGTGTTGTACAATGTACATAGATTGTACTATGTCTATAGTATTTAGATGGTTTTTGTTTTGCCAACATTTTTAAGACATACTTCAACCTTTAATAATACCTATAAAAAGCTTTTAGGTGTTTTTCGTGTCTTTATTGTGCCCCAGATTTATAAAAATCCAGATTTATAGTAAGATTAAGTGTAGTTAAATCTACACAGAGTAATATTTATATAATTATTGAATTCCTTTATAGTCGTTCAGCAATTGCAGTGTCAAAGAAATGGGGAATGTTGTTTCTGGTGAACCAACTTTTTAAAATTTATTTCAGGTATCAAATGTTTTGTTTTATTTAGTTATACAGTACTTACTAAACGTCAGTTAAAAGATTTACCTTATATTGTATTTAGGATGTAGTTGTGATAAATATTAATAGATAATCAAGAACAGTTTCAATCTTACATTAAATTTTTGGTTATTTTTGTTTTATTTATTTTTAGGATCGGTAAACTTCATCTGTGCAAGCCTCTTATAAGAGCCATTGAAAGCAGTTCAATCAAAGAGCAATTTACGTTAGCGCAACGTGTTACTTATAAGTAAGTATTTTAAATTATAAGAACTTTGTATAACTTAAAGCTAGTGTGATAAGTAGTGCATATGTGTGTCTGGCATTTACTCATTGCAGACCACATTTCTACATTGTGTTTATTAAGTATTTCTTTATAGGGCAATGGACAAATGTGGGGCAACGTAGACAAAAAATGGTCTAATAAAATTATTTTTATTTTATTTTATTTTTTTAAATTAGTTGATTTTTACATTCCAGATATTATGTTGGAAGAAAAGCAATGTTTGACAGTAATTTTGTGATGGGTAAGTTGCTGGTGTTCTTTACTATAATAATCTTGTTATTTTTGTTCTCCTATTATTTGAAACTACTTATCACTTGTTACACTTGCCTAAAACAGATTTACTTGTGTATGTTTTTCGATGTCCTATACAGCAAAAAATACCAGAAAAGCTGTTTTACAAAACAAGTGTAATATAGTAGGGTGGGGAAAGATGGGACACCTTTTTATCTTGTCCCGTTTGATAGAAAACAAAGAACATTCAAAGAATTACAAAACTGGGACCTTGCGACTCTCATAGACCGTCGTTAATTGTTAAAACTAGATCAGGATATTTGTATATTATATGCTAAAGATGTCCCGTCTTCCCCTATCCTACTATATTATGTTTAGAAGCAACAGTTTATATAAATACTTTATGTTTATAGCTGAAGAATATCTTTCATTTGCATACAACAACTGTCACTCAAGCTGTAAAAAAAATCTTCGAATGGTTTTAATTTATTTAATCCCAGTCAAGATGTTACTTGGAAGGCTACCCACATTAGAACTGCTGCATCAACATGATTTAAATCAGTTTGCTGATATTGTAAGAGCTGTGAGGTAAGATGGAGACTTCTGTATAATTTGGGCTTGCCTGCTCCAAATTTAGATTAAAATGTACTCTTGCTTGACATTTAAATTGTGACAACTGGTGGCGACTGTGTTTAAGTTGTTCTGTCTTCCATTTAAAATGTGTGATATGCAATGGTAAGGCACGTCAGGACATTTAAGACTAAGGCTCAAAGACATAATTAAGAATTTAAAAAGTTTTACCTTTGCCTAACATCAAGCTAATTTAGTTGTTTATTTTTAACTTAATACTTATTTTTATCTTATAATAATCACATAATAACACAGGACCGGGCATGTCCAATTACTGAATGAAGCCTTGATCAATAACGAAACGTTTTACATTCAAACTGGAGTTTACTTGATTCTTGAAAAGTTGCGAGCAATAACATATCGAACACTGTTTAAGAGGGTTGGTCACATGTTGGGAACTCATCTTATACCTTTGCAAGCTTTATTGGAAACATTGAAAAGCCAAGGGGTAAGTTTGTGGGCATTACTAACATATATATTGTATTGTAGTATAGAAATAATCTCTAATTGAGTTGTAATCAAACAGTACCGCTTTCTAATTTTCTAAAAAACTGATTTTCAGATTGATGATATAGACATGGATGAAACTGAGTGTATTGTAGCTGGTCTCATATTTAACGGTAACATACGTGGCTACATCTCCCACCAACATAAGAAACTTGTTGTAAGCAAAGTAAATGCCTTTCCCCCCATAGCTACTGCCTCATGATCTGTATAGTAGGATTGTTCTATTTATCCTTGAATATCAACCACTGCCAGAGTATTGGGCAATGCTTTATTGAGTTATTCAATCGCGGCTATTTTCAACAATACATTTTTATACAAAGACATTTAAAATCCGCACTCCAAAATTTGTCTTTAAAAGGATCACTAGAAAGTAAGAAAGCATAAGGTTTTGTGACCAGATTTAAATTTTAACAACCCATATCATAGCACTATAACCAGATATGCAAGATAGCGTATAGCAAAGAAAAAGACAAAAAATAATGAAAACTGTCAGAGCAACAGTTACAAAATTAAAGAACCAGGAAAAGACATTTAGTTTGTTTTTCTTAAATTCTGAAAGCCAAAACAATGCATACATTTATATCACAGCAAAACAATGCATACATTTATATTTAGCTGTACAATGCATACATTTATATCACAGTTTGTTTATATTATACAAGAAATATTAGGTTATTTCATAGAGTTTCTACTTCTTGCGGTTGCCTGCCATTATCATTGCGATTCTTATAAATATGTTGATTGCATCCATGTATATGCTCATGCTTGCGTTTACTGGGTCATACGGGACAGTTGCATACGCGGGGTGTGGGGTGGCTTGCGCTTTGTGTACAATACGCTGTGTGTCATGGAGCAGGAACGCTCCAAATAATATAAGGCCACCATACACTGCAATGGAGTAAAGGCCCATACCAAGTGCCCCTGTAGGTGGGATAAATGCACTACCCAGACTTGAGATAAATACAACCCCAAGCCCAGCTGCAAGTGGTCCTCCCATGTTAAGGAATTTTTCACTTGGTGCACAAACTGCAACAGCAGAGAGGCCAGCTACTATACCTGCTGTGTACCATGCTGCTCTTATAAGTAGAGGACCACCAAGCATAGTCATTGGTGCAATGACCGCTCCAATGACACCAGTATGAAGTAGCCATGCCGCTTGCTTTGCACCAAATCCAGGCTTATACTCAATGCTTCTGCATATTATTGATGTTCCAATCATGGCGCCAATAGTGAGAACCATGGCTCCGATCCCATTAGCAGAAGCCAATCTCATAAGTGTTGGATTCCTCGCGATTGCAACTGCAGATCCAGCTGTAGCAACTAAAGAAGCACCAAAATACATGTAGGTATCTCTAATCCGATCTTTTACATACTGTGGCCACACCAGAGCATTATCAATAGCTCCAGCTTCTGAAGAGAGCCCCAGCCCATAATAACACAATCCTCCAATGCCAAGTAGTGAAGCACCAGCCAATGCAGCTTGCCCAACACCAATAGCTGCAACTCCAGCACTTGGCATAGCAGTGGCAGCACGTGCTTGTGCTGTTCGTGCACCTCTCACTGCAGATTGTTGAGTAGTTGATAACTGACTGCGTGTTATACGTCCAGCAAGACTTACATCCTTTGTGAGCAATACATGCTTGATATGACTTGACCTTCCCACCACTTTACTTGCCCAGCCATTCATGCAAAGACTTGAAACAGCCATACTCTGACGAGCCAACATTTTTAAACAAATGGTAAACCTTATATGTAAGTAAGTATAATTTTGTACCTAAACATGTAAAACGGTTAGTGATTTATCATGTTTTGTACCCTTTATTATGTCACAACATTCCTATTCATTACTCAAAGCCATAAACATTTGTAAAAGGCAAGAATACTATATAATTATTACACTAAAACATGTTAAATCAAGCAATGACTATGGTGCACAGAACACGGATTTTCTAGTTCAATTTAGTACAAGTGTTTAAGATGAAAATGGTATCATACATATGGACTTTGTTTGAATTGATACTAACAAGGTTTTCATTAAACTTGGGAATGTATCAGTTTTAACAACTTGGAAAAATAGAAGCTTCATTTAATAACAGCAGCAATATAGAAGCCTTTAATTATTCTACTGGTACAATTGCACCCTTGTTTATGATAAAATATATCTATAGGTCAGAACTCTTTTCTTTACATAAAACATGCAGAAAAAAAATTTTGAACAGTAACGTATTTAGTTATCCGAACAACAATAAACTCAATATAGTTGCGCAATTGAGAAATATTAAAGGCACTCGCATCACAGTTCTAACTGAGCGAATTAAGTTTATGAGCTGAGTTTTCATCCCAGGGTCTTCCCAAAACCTCCAGTACTATGATCTGATCCCCAACCGATCTTTGAAAGAAATCTTTCTTCATGAAGAATGGCAGCAGCGTTCACAAAAAGAAGAATTGCTTCAATAAGAGAATACAACGAAAACCCCATATTTAAACTAACCAGTTTTAAATGTGTATAATTTAAATAAATGGGGTCTGTTAACAAAGATTACAAATTAACATCTGATTTTACGATTTTTATAGTATAAAATATAAAAAAATACACTTTACAGTAAATCCACATCTTCTTTACCCAACTTGTTTTTCTGTCACTTGTTTCTGATTACTTTTTTAACAACCTATAGTCGTCTTCTACGCACGTCAACACCAATTACTTTACATACAAATCAACGAAAACTCCTTAAACATGAACACTGTGTAAAACTGTAAAGCTTTATATAAATTGGCACTACTGCTGTCACGTGACGAGTTTACGTCGAAACCATGACGCAACTTTTCAGCAATTTGTAAAGAAATCACAACACCTTAATTAAAACAAACTTAATGACAACAAAAATGTGTTGATTGTAATAAAACTAAACACAAACATAAATGAGCGATATTTGTTTGATTTGTGAAGATTTAAACCCATGCAAGGTGGGTAATAATTTCTATGGTAACGTTAGAAACCAGCTGAGATCCAGCTGGACATTTCATTCGACTTTCGATAAATTTCGTGACGTTTTGAAGCATTATAACACGATATTAAATGGATTTGGAAAAAGTTACCGCTGAAGAAAAGTTAAAGCTATGTAAAATTTATTATATAGGCGGATTTTTCGCCCTACCATTTCTTTGGTTTGTCAACGCGATCTGGTTTTCGAGAGAAGCATTTTTCAAGCCCGCTTTTGAACAGCAACAGCAAATACGGACCTACGTGATTCGATCGGGAATTGGATCGCTGGTTTGGATAGCTGCACTTTTAGCTTGGAACATTGTGTTTCAACTAAACCGTGCCGCATGGGGTGCAACAGGAGATTATATTTCGTTTATTATTCCAACTGGTATACCTTGAAAAACTGCGATAAAGTGCAAAAATAGCTTTAAACTACAATATAGCATGTGAAGTTTAATTTGCCATGTATTAAAACAGTTATCATGTACCACTAATGTATTATTTGTGTCGTGTTTTCAAAAATATTATTCAAACATGTCAACATATAAAAACATGTGTTTCTGTGCTTAATGTAATTCAATTTGATATATCATTAAACTCTTAAATTTAATACTGTAGCATACACATATACACGATAATCTTGCTAAAAATTCACAACTGTTGCTATTAACCTATTTTATTTTTCATTGCCATTAATATGTTAGAAGATAGAATGCCTGTTTTAAGCCTATAAAACACAATATGTTATATTGTGTATGGAGTGCAACAAATATTATGGCATGCGTAATATTGGATCATTATTTTAATAAACCAAACATAATAAGTGCAATTTAAAGCGTTTTAAGTAGGCTATTGACTTAAAACCACCTGTTTATATAGATCGTTTACAAATTTTTTTTCTTTTCAATGACTGTATTTTAAGATTTGTTCATTTTTTCAGGTTGGTTTAAGTTTTCCTAAACATTGTTTAAACCTAAATGTGAGCATGGGAGCGGTGGACAACATAGAAAACAATATTCGTACATCATTGAAGACCAAACGTGTTCGTGTGTCTGAGTTTTTCAAAGATTTTGATCGGCTTAGATCTGGGTCCATTACAGCTTCTCAGTTCAAGAGATGTCTTGATCAATTTCTTGGCTTGAAGCTCTCAGCTAAGGAAATAGATGAGATAGCCGACAAATACTGCTTGAAAGATGGAATGGTAAATTACCGGGCTTTTTCTGATGTTATTGATCAGAACTTCCACCCAGAGAAGTTAGAAGCTGATCCAGAGTCTCAGACTGTCCCAACTTTGGAGTACCTTGGCACTGAGAGGTCCCATGTTCAACTTGGTCCTGAGCTTGTAAAGGAAGTTGACTCTATTTTGTTAAAGATACAAAACTACTACACCTATCATGGCGTCAATATTCGAACATGCTATGAGGATTTTGATCGCCATCACAATGGCTTGGTCACGATGTCACAATTCGCAAGACGCTTCCCAGGACCACCTGATGTGACGGAGAATGAGATTAAGCTTCTAGCACAGCATTACCAAGACCCCTCTAAACCAGGGATGACAAATTACCTAAATTTCCACCATGATGTAGAACACATTAAAAATGTGGCAGCCATCGATAAAGTGGTGTTGGCAACCACAGTATCAGAGCACCCATCTGCTGTTGTCTATGACGATTCCTCTATTGAAGCAAACCCAGATTTGAAGAAAATTTTTGATCAAATTCGAGTGGCCATTTATAAAAACGGGATTCGAACCACTGAGTTTTTCAAAGACCATGACAAGTTAAGAAGTGGAGTCATAACTGAGAATCAATTCATCTGTGGTTTATCCCTTGGTTGTGGCAAAGAAGCTCATCTTACAAAGAAGGAAATCGCAAAGTTGGCTGAGCACTACAAGACTCTTGATGGTAGGGTACAATACAAAGCATTCTGTGACATCATGGAGAATGCGTTCAATGTTCCTGGCTTGGAAAAGAAACCGACCATTCACCCAGTTTCACCACCATCTGGGGCTCTAACGAGATCGCTTGCTCAGCTTTCATCTGAAGAAGAACAACGTTTGGTTGAAGTCTTATCTAATCTTGGTGAAGTTGTGAGGAAAAGGCGTCTTCTACTTTATCCGTACTTCAAGGATTATGATCGTGGTGTGGCTTACACTAGGAATGTTACCAAGTCACAATTTGCAAGAATCCTGCACTTTCTAAGTCTAGATGTAAGTGAAGAAGACTTGAAGCTTTTGTGCAGAAAGTTTGAAGAACCAACTAGTCAGGATGTGAACTATCCTGCTTTTTGCCAAGCTATTGATCAGGAGTTTAACCATTATACAGTGGATGCCTCGAAACCGATACCAGGTACTGAGTATGTACCACCACCACCTGCGGCAGTGATCGATACAAGCCATATCAACATGAATGAACTTATACAGAGAATACAACATCATGTTTTAGTTAACAGGATCAGAGTTGGAGAATTCTTTGAGGATTTTGATCCACTGAGAAGCGGTTCTATTTCGAGATCAATATTTACACGTGGATTGAATTCAATGGGTGTTGAATGGCTTGATAAGGCGCATGTGTTCGCTCTGCTGGAGATGTACTCTGATCCAAAGAAAACAGATTGTGTGCTGTGGACCAACTTCCTCACAGACATTGAATCTGTGTTCACGCAACGAGGTTTGGAGAAAGATCCAACTAAAAAAGTTGCTCCTCTTGAGTCTTTCATCTTGCCCAAAGAAGGAGCTAATTTACAGTGGAGTATGGCTTCAGAGAATGACTTCAAAGCATTTGAAGAAGCAATGGGAAGAATGAGAAGCAGAGCAATACAGAGAAGGATTCTCGCAAAACCAGTGTTCCAGGATTTTGACAAACATAACAACGGTCATGTCACAAAATCTCAATTCAGGCAGTGTCTAGCTTCACTGGATTTGCATGCAGATGAAGGTGAAGTGAATGCTATTGAGTGTAAGTTTACTGATAGCATTGGGTTTGATTACATAAGATTCCTGGGTGAGCTAATGCCTCAGATACGTGATGTTCCAAAGTATAAGGAGCATTTAAAGGAGTTACAAGCTGTCAATGCTCATAAGAAACCAATGGAAATTGATGCTCTTACTGATGTTCAAACCATCATGAATAAAATTAAAATCAAAGTCTCAAAGGAGAGAATGCGAGTGTATGAGTTCATGAAGGATTATGACAAGCTTAAAACTGGAAGAATACTTATGCCAAACTTCAAGAGGGCTCTTGATCTTGCTGGGTTGGAGCTAAAGGAATCTGAAGTAAAATTACTAAGCGACACTTTCCAGTCACCAGGCGAACCAGATTTCTGTGATTACTTAGCATTCAGTGATGAAATAGAATCAATCTTTACATTGAAGCACTTGGAGAAGCAACCTCTCACTGCTCCTACGCAGTTTAAACCTCCAGTAGAATGGCAGTTGAACACATTATCTGAGGAGGCGGAAATTGTATACAACATGGCCATGAGTCGAGTTGCTGAACATGTAAGAAAGACGAGGAACCAACTCTTCCCGCTTTTTGAAGATTACGATCGCGTCCACAACGGCACAGTGTCCAGATCTCAGTTCCACCGAGTCCTCAGTGAACTAGAGATGGGATCACTCCTCAGTGAACAAGAGTTCAGGGTGATCTTCACAAAGTTCAATGTGAGGATTGGAGGTAAAAACGATGTCAACTATCTCCCTTTCTGCGACAGAATTTACGAGATCGCACGATTTGATCCATTCAAACCATGAACACTGTTGCTGTTTGATAATCTAATATACTGTTTGCTTTTTGTTACTTTATTGTTTTTTTACCAAAAAATATTTATGTGTGTTTTTTAGAAATTCCATTGGTCACTGTGTATATATACATCCTTAGCCTTATCTGCTGTAAATAAGCCCCATACATATTTTATTTGAGTTCATATATAGCCCATACATTTTATCCTGAGCTTCTCGTCATGATCGACTTATTTCATCTTAGCCTTTGTTGCTGTGTGCTACTGATTGTTTTATAATACAAGTTCCATTTAGATATATGCTTAACCAAAGAGCTCTTCATGTTTAACTTACTGTTCCTTATTATAAACACTGTAATTCCAGATTAAATGAGTTCACTGTAATTTACACTCCATATGTTCTTGCTTCAAGTTAGTTGCATTTTGTTTTCATTATGTTTTCACCACATACAGGGTCTACGAATAGGTGTTATAGCACAATGTTGAATTTAACATTATGTCGCCGTTTACCAAATCTAGTAGCTACATGCCACAACACATGCATCCGAACATCAAGCCAGGCTTCTGTATCTATCCAGGAAAATATAAAAAATAAACGAAAACTTGCGAAATTGGGTGGAGGGCAGAAAAGGATTGATGCTCAGCATAAGAAGGTGGTGTATGGTGCATTATTATAACTTTTTTCCGATATGGGTCAAGTCCAGTCTGTTGGCACATTATGTCAGAGGGAAGTTGGGATCTTCATAACATGTGTCATTACAATATGTTTATTTTTGCTATCACAGGGCAAACTAACAGCTCGACAGCGAATAGAGGTTCTGCTTGATCCTGGAACCTTCACTGAGTACGACATGTTTGTTGAACAGCGGTGTATCGACTTTGGAATGGACGCACCTGAAAACAAAGTATTTTAGAAACTTTGTATAAACTTTCATGTTGTATTAGTGATTATATAGCCTAGCAACTAACCATCAAACTGTTATATTTTAATGATAATCTGTAAACAGTAATATTTCTGACGGATTAACGTTACAATAAAAATGTTTTTTTTCCAAAAATGACAATTTGGATTTAACTGACACCACATAAATATAACCAGTTCTAACTTTCAATCGAATCAGATTTTGTCACTATTTTTTACAAGTTTTTTTTATAAAACATTTTTTTTTTTTTCTAGTTTGCTGGTGATAGTGTAGTGACAGGACATGGACTGATTAATGGAAGACAAGCATACGTGTTCTCTCAAGACTTCACTGTGTTTGGTGGCTCATTATCAAGTGCTCATGCTCAGAAGATATGCAAGGTTTGTATGTTGTTTATATGTTGCTGTAATACGTAAAACGAGCACAAGGTGTATGTAACAAAACGTTATAAAAACTGTTGTTGCCCTGCCATGCTAGTTACATTCATATATTCAGTAGCCTATACAATAATTTAAAAAATCTTTTTAACAAGCCATTCCTACTTATAGTTCCTTTTGCTGTTTCTATATTTAACTAATAACGGCAGCATGCGGTGTATGAAACAGAAAACCTCTGTTATAACGACAGTCATTGCCTCACCATGCGGGTATATAATATATACGTTAATTTTTTTTAATCAATAGGCCATACAGGTATCATAACATTTTTAACTCTTCTTTTAACAAGTCAATTAGGTAAACCGTTAGGCTGGTGACCCGTAAAGTTAGAAAATGTTTCTTAGCTTTCACTGATACTTGCTGTGCTGTATAATTTCACTGGTTACCAGCTAATGATTACTGCACCATTGATCTCTATATACTTATTCTTCCATATATATTTAGATAATGGACCAAGCAATGTTGGTTGGGGCTCCTGTTATTGGTTTAAATGATTCAGGTGGAGCAAGAATACAGGAGGGTGTGGAATCACTTGCTGGTTATGCAGATATTTTCCAGGTTTTATATCTTTTGTTGCTTTACTGTGTGTTTGGTCTTCTACAGATAGTATGTTTATGAATGCATCATGTGTGTCTGATGTATAGGTAGACACACATTTTGTATATTGCAATAGTGAACTTAATGTGTTATGTTTCTGGTAGAAATACATAGGATACCCATGTTATAACTTAACAGCGAACATGGGTGTAGGAATATATCATATACGTTCACAAAGACACCAATATTGGCAGCGTTATAACTTGACAGAAGACATAAACTTTCCACAACATAATATCTAGTCTGATATTAAGATACTACTAACTCAATTAACAAACAAAAATATGGCACTCTACTTTATTTCATCACAAGTTTCCTCCCACAGCGTAATGTAATGGCATCAGGTGTTGTGCCCCAGATCTCTATGATCATGGGTCCATGTGCAGGAGGTGCCGTGTACTCACCTGCACTAACTGACTTCACATTCATGGTGAAAGATACTTCATATTTGTTCATTACTGGACCTGATGTTGTGAAGGTAGGTCGTGTGAAATTTTGTTGTTTGTTTTATATTGCTCGATCTAAAAAGTCTGTTGGCAGAAACGGTATGTATTCAGCTTAAAATTCTGTAACAAAGCTTTTAAATGGCATTTTCCACTGGTTATTTATGCTACTAGTGTAACCCAGGCCAATAAACCCTTTAGTTATATTTGTACCTTTCTACCTTTTTAGTCAGTTACAAATGAAGACGTAACATCCGAAGAGTTAGGTGGAGCGAAACCTCACACAACTGTATCAGGGGTGGCTCATAAAGCATTTGATGATGATATTGATGCGTTGTTACAACTGAGAGAATTTTATAATTTCCTTCCAATGAGTAATAAAGACAACGCACCAATTGTATCCACAGATGATCCAAGGTTAGTTTGTTTATTACTTGATGATTTCCTATACAAACATATATATATACTTAGTCTTACGGTTTCTTTAGGAGTACTGTAACAAATATCCTATTAATGCCGAAATATAGTATTTTGCTGCCGTAACCACAAAATAAAGTTTTTTCTTAACGAAGTAACAAGTATTAATATATGATATTTCAATGACAGTGATCGCCTTTGCCCTCTACTGGACAACATTATACCACTAGAGAGCACCAAAGCTTACGATATGATCGATGTTGTTAAATCAGTGAGTTCAACTTTTTCCTAAATATGTCAATGTTATTTTAAAGACTGGCCTTGGGTGCCATGTCAGTAATAGAAGTTAAAAGTTTATTGTGCTAATATCTTCCATAGGTGGTGGGTGAAGTGCACTGCACCAGAAGACCTGAAATTACAGTTATTATCAACCACAATATATTTACAAACTTTTTTCTGGCATAAAACTTAATTTTGATTTTATTGAAAATCCACGTTTCATCTGCCGATCAAGGCGGCTCATAAGGACCATATTCACAGACTTTAAGATGACTTTAATGTGTTTGATATGTTGTCATCTAACTAGCTATCTCCCCACACAGTTATCAGACAACAATTACTTTTGGGAAGTGATGCCAAACTATGCAAAGAATATTGTGGTTGGATTTGCAAGGATGGGTGGAAGGACTGTGGGGTTTGTGGGGAATCAACCAAAAGTTGCTTCAGGTAAATAATGGATCCTTTATGCTTGACGCTGCTACCATTGTGAATGTATGTGTCTTGGGCAACATACTTAATGGACAATTCTCCAACCCAGTGGTCACAAATGGGTTTTCCAAGTGAATAGTCCTGCTTGCTGCTTAGACGAGGATAAATGCTTGGTTATTAAGGACATCACCCATAATGTTTAGCATTTTTAGGCTGAATAGGATCTTGTGGCAATTTTTATCCAACCTCAATAGGACGTAGCAGACCTTTGAAATCACAACAGTTACAAATAGTTTGATTGTATTCAAAGTGTAATTCTCTATGCCATACAGCTTATTTTTCATTTTTAAGTGCTAGTTTTATGTTCTAATGTTTTATATCATATCATAGTTTTAACATTTAACTTTAACACACCACCCAGGGTGTCTTGACATCAATTCTTCAGTAAAGGGAGCTCGCTTTGTTCGCTTCTGTGACAGCTTTAACATACCACTTATAACGCTGGTTGACGTACCTGGATTCTTACCAGGCACTGGGCAGGAACATGGGGGTATTATACGACATGGGGCCAAGCTCTTGTATGCTTATGCTGAAGCTACTGTGCCAAAAATAACAGTAATCACTAGGAAGGTAGGATTTGTTTGCGATGTTTTAAAATTGCTAACTTCTATTTTTGATACATCTTTTAATGTTCTGACTCCTTTTTTTGATATTTCTTTTAGTATACTGACTTATATTTTAATGCTGCCAAGGCTTAAGTCACCTTAGTGGTTACGTTCTTGCATTGTAAGCCAAGGATACCAGATTCTATGCTTTATATGGATAGTAATACCAGAAAACCCACAAATTTAAATACGTGTTAACTCTTTAATGGGCACAAGCCACAAGGTATATGAAACAGAACTCCTTTGTTACTCTGGCACCTGAAGATAAATAAGTTTTTTTTTTTATTCATTCTATCCAAAAATTCAAAAACTGCCCCCACCAGGCATATGGAGGTGCATATGATGTGATGTCATCTAAACATCTTCGAGGTGACATCAACTATGCATGGCCAACTGCTGAAGTAGCTGTTATGGGAGCTAAGGGAGCTGTTCAGATTATATTCCGTGGTAAAACAAACCAGGCAGAACAAGAGGCAGAATATATTGAAAAGTTTGCAAACCCTTATCCTGCTGCTACTAGAGGTAAGCTGTATTTTTTTGTTTTATAAAATAAATCGAATTTGTCATTTCTTAGCCTGTTGAATAAAACTGTTTCACAAATTTTACAAAACTATTAGTTAATTTGTAACAACTGTGCTCAAAAATGCTTTTGTTTTATAATAATTTGGTTTTACAAAAACAAAACAATTTGAAACATTGTATTGTCCTCACAGAAGTCCGTTAAAAATATGTAGCTTTTATGACTTTCGTAGCAAAAAGTTCCCCAACCCCTGCTGTATGCTTATCTGATCATGATTTGATTGACAGGTTATGTTGATGACATCATAGAGCCACGAACCACACGTTCAAGGATTTGTCGCGACTTAAAATTACTTGCAAGTAAACAACAATCCAACCCATGGAAGAAACACGCTAACATGCCATTATGATGTCATAACATCTTCTTATGATGTCATAACATCCTCTTATGATGTCGTTACATCCTCATATGATGTCATAATCACACACGATGACACAGTCCCTAGAGTGCAATTTTAAAAACTTATCCCTATGTGAAAAAAAGAATTTAAATTTGTGTCCACGTCATCACGTGACGTAATATTTTACTAGCTCAGCAAATTTGAATTATGTTAATCTTATTGTTTTTAACTTAAGTCTTATTGCATCATGTGAGTATATTAATAAATCATTATTGTCTGCAAAATATGGCACAGTGGGTGATATTGTTTGGTTTTATTAGTTCGACCTAGTTCTTATTCGGTTAGACTCCAGTTTGCCTAAAATATGTAGTGTATGTAAATGCGTTGTACTGTACATTATGCAAATCATTTAGCTAAATTACAAAACTATACATTGCCACATTATTAAAAAGCCAATTTACTGCGTTTTAAATACACTCTGTGAAAGACAATACTATTGTTGCTCTTTTAAAATTGTTACCGTGTTTTAAACGTAATATTGTAAGTCTTAAACGTCCTGTCAGCTATTTTTATTCCTGAAGTACGTGTCTAGTTATTTATGACGGTTATACAACTATGTTATGTAAGACACGATCGTGAATTAGGTAAGCATATGAGAAATGAACTTCGCAATATCTGTGGTTTCCCATGTTCTCACATCGCTTGTGGCAAAATCTAGCTGGGCCCAATCGGTGAACAGATGTGGGCGTAAAAGGGGTGTGGCTACAGATTGAGAATAAATTGCGTACATTGCGTAACGTCTCGAAAAGTCTCGTGTACTTTATTATACGAGTATTGGGCATGTTACCGATTGAATTTATCCGAGTATAACACGTGTTATAGCTAATGATAGAAAGTGTTTAATGCCTGTGAAGTATTTTAGCCTTTTTTACGACCCTTACTTTTTCAATTATTTATCCACAGCTTATGTATATAATACTGTGGGGTAAGATGGAATACTGTTAGCACCTAAATCCCATATTTCCCAATTGTGTTTTTAACAATACTTATTTAGAGGCGCGGCTACTGGCAAACGTAAATAATGAAATCTCACGCCCCGCTTGTTGCAGGAAAAAGGCAGTTCAAATACAACGAACTGCGAGGTCTGTTATGTAAGTCATTCTCGAGGTCTGTTATGTAAGTACACTGGAGTTGTGCGCAGACGCTGTTCGTGGAAAATTGTAATGACTTCACACGTTAAGCAAGAGGCCTTGAGACTTGCCATTAAAGGTTGGTAACTATAAGCACAAGCAATGAATTATATTATGTTTCTGGTGTATTAAAATTCTGAAAGAGATCTTTTGACAATTGTTTTTGGCCTGCATCAGAAGATCCCTTTCAGAATAACAAGAGATTAAGTTACATAATATATGTTCGTTGTATAATAGGTATGTTCATCGGCGATTCTGTAGCAATGCCAGTGCACTGGTATTACAACGTGCTTGACATAAAGAGAGACTTTAACGGGTGGATAAGCAAATACGAGAGACCACTTAGCGATCACCCCTCCAGCATACTGCGCAAATCAAACAAAGGTAACCAGATGTTTTTATTTGCGTGTTTGAAAACAATGACACAAGGAAAGAAAGATGACAGAAAGAAATATTTTTGGCTACATCGTTAAAAGTTTCCCAAATCATCAATCGCTCAAGTATTTGTCGCATATAAAAAACGTATCTTTCCAAATTTAAAAAGTAAAAAAAAAGTCACAGTTTTTAGAGATCGGCGATAATTAATGTTTCCAGTGTTTTAAAAGTTATTTTTTGTCTTTATTTTCGTGGGGCATTGGGTTAAAGTTATGTTCATGCATCATGTGGTAGGGGTAAGGTGGCTTGTCCTTGATCATTGGTCCCCAGGGTGGGTAAAACGGGAAACTCCCTAAATTTAGAAGAAAAAAAAACAGTAAACTCTCGTTGATTTAAAACGTAATGTTTTATAATGTTATGTATTGGTAAGATGGTTCATGCCTTTATTTTCTTTTTCGTCCCATTTAAGAAGAAACAAAGAATATTTACAGAATTATATAACGTTAGCGTTGTTGTTGTAAAATATCACTCTCTTCTATAATTCTAAGATATAGTAGGGTGGGGGAAGATGGGACACTTTGTCAGACGAGACTTTTTTTAAATTTTCTTTTTACGGACCCTCATTTAATGATAATCAGGAAAATAAGGTTCCAGAATTATTCGACAGTAATATCACGACTTTATAAAATGCCCGTCAAAGCTGATTGCCGTTTTTAAATATTAAAAAAATATGTAAAATACAACAGTATAGTTTGAACTGGTAAAAAAATGCGAAATAGTAAAGTGCTATTTTTGAATGCTCGTTAAATCATAGTAAAGCCGAAGGTTTTTTTAGTTTGCGTGTGCGAACGGTTAAACTAGTCCCACCATGGCCTACTAAAGATATCTTTAGTAGGCCATGGTCCCACCTTTCCCCACATTGTATACTAAAACGCGGGTACGAGGTTTGTGAAACAGAACATCCGTGTTATAACGGTCGTCACTCCTCGGCACGCAGGATAAAAACCATATTCCATTTATTTACCTTGTTGCTCTTGTGGTCCACTTTTATTCGGGGATGTGCTCATTGTATTGGAGGGTGGGCGGTTGTATGATAATGGTATGATAGTAGGACGGGGATGCATCCATTGCTTAGTACGTGAACAGTAAGCTTTCCTGGTTGGCCATGCTATGTATGCTGGTTGTAGCACTGAGTACGGTGGTACCGTAACAGGGGGATTTCCCATGTTCGGGAATGCGGGAAAATTACCTGTAGTGGTATGATAATGCAAGTTATAGAATAGTAAAAGTAGTTGTTACGTTTTTAATTCGTATTGTAGAAATTTGTTTATACACACGTATGGTAATGTTAGCGATAATTCGATTCGTCGTTTTGATAATTAAAATGGCGTTAAATCGCCGCGGGAGATTTATGTCTTCGTAGCTGGTTTGGCGAATGTATAATGTTGCCATCGTTCTGTATAAACTGATGTACACGCTTAAAATTAAGTATCCAAATCATGCTGTGATTATCTTGCTTTATGGCTACTGACACAAAAACGGTTAAGTGCAAAACAGGCAGTGCTTATCCGTTATTTAACCTTTTTATGTATAAATTACGTTCCTCCAGCTATATTCTCCTTACCTGGCGACGTGAACCTAGGCTGTTGAGGGGCGATTGTGCGTGGTTGGCATGGGTAAAACGAGGGTGGGTGCTTGGGGTTCGTGTGGTAATCCCGGAACATGTGCGGGTTTGTAGGCATGAGTGGGGTTGGTCGTATAACCTTCGGGTGGTCGCGTTCTTTTGTTTCTTGTTGGTCCATGACGTCATTAGGCTTAATCGTGACGTCATTGGATCTTGTCGTGGCGTCATGGGGTTTGGTGATGACGTCACTAAGCTTCCGGGTGATGTTGGTTAGTTTGCTGATGGTTTTGTGGGGAGTACTGCTAGTGTCATTAGACTTGTTACTGACGTCACAAGATCTAGTGACGATGACGTCACCAGTTTGGCTAGTGACGTCATCCGATCTGGTGACGTTTATATCCTTGTCTTCCGATTCTTCCGTTTCTGATTCTTCCTCTTCACTTTCATCATCGCTGCTTTCTTCGTCTGTAAGTTTGTGTTAGGTTTATGCTTGTTGCTATTTTCACCTTGCTATTATATTTTATATGGGTTAGGGGGAACTAGGGATTTTTAAAACGGCTATGAGTTTAAACGAGCTCTTTTATATCTGTGTATATGTACTGGATAAATTAGAATTACCACTTTCTGACGTCTCTTCTTCTTCGTCTGTCTCTTCTTTCTTCTCTGGTGATGCAACAGCCATGTTCTTGATTCTACTCCGAGTAAACATCCGATTCTGCGGCTCTTCTTCCTTTTTCGGACTTTTTTGTTTTTCTGGCAACTTTTCGGAGATTTTTGGCTCTGGGTCGGAAATTTTTGGCTGTTTCGGTTTAGGAAAACCTACAACGTCTATTGCTTCTGCCTTCACTGGTAAATTAAACTTGTGAGTTTTATCACTAACTGAGCAGTTTGGGTTTGAGGAATTCCTGTAACTTTCGAGATGCTTCTTCATTTCTTGTTCTAACTTCGCTGTTATGCTGGTGGAGCTATCGTCGGTAAACTGGACAGAAGGTTCTAAAAATCAAAGGAATATAAAGAAAACATGCATATATAGTAGGTTGGGGTCCCTTGTGGTATGAAGGTGGTTGGTAGTAAACTAAGAATATGTAAAGAATTATATAACCATATTTATATCCTCAGTATTCTAAAATAAAATACCTTTGTTATTCGGTAAAAACTTGAATATGAAATATGGGACAATGTGTGCTTAAACGTATCCCATCTTACCCCACAGTACTACATAGGTAACTAGTTTTAGTCACCAGTTTCAGTTTTGTAGCGTTTGTTGTCAAAAGACGGGTGCCTCATCGGTTGAGTTTTTCGCCGACGTTTTGACATGAAAACAGGCGGTGGTCTCGGTCGGAACTCGGTAAACATGGCTCTGTCCTGCCTGTAGCCCGGTAACCCGGTCATAAGGTGTCGATTTAGGAGCGCAGGGCCAGCAACTTGGGCCATGGCAGATGAACTGATGGGCCTTCTAGTTGATGTTCGCACGCTACGTTTCATGAAAACGAGCAAGTCCATACGGTCCCGGTGAAAATAACTAAAAAATGCAAAATTTTGTTAATTGAATGAATGTAGTTTAATCCTTGCTGTAGTTAAGTGTCTTGTCCAATGGTATCGGCATTGAGCCTCGAACTCAGCATTTCCTGATAGAAGCGAGCGGTAAAATCACATACATGAATATTTGTAATAAATTTGATATTAAGTTTGTACAGGGTGTTTCAATGATTTTTTTAAATATAACATTTGCATAGATGCAATAAATTTGTCCTAATTAGTTTGTGTGTAAATCGACTAAGCAATATTTTTACTTACGGATGGTAATATCTTCGTATATGGTTTGGTTCAGCAGGTCTTTCTAAACAAAAGCCTTCTATAACTTTTCTGAACCCGTATGCGTGCAGTTGTCGTATAAAGCTTGTAGTCGATGTTGTTTTTAGTTGATATCGCCATCTTGCCGCTGTGTTTTGCAGTAACTCGTCCTCAAAATCTCTTGTATTTATAACCAAGTGGTCGCCGCTAACACCCCAATATAGTGAGTGACACTGCGTATCGCTCAACATGCGATACAACTTGTTAGGAAAAAGCGCGACTGACATTGAAATATCGGCAACGTTGAACATATTTCCTGTGTTCGACTGCACAGCATTCATTGCAACTTCTAAATTTGCTATTTAAATCAGCAAGCTGTGCTCTGTCTGCATTTTTAGACTGGTAGCGATTTGATTTTTTTTCCATTGATACTGTTTTTGTCTCTTTATGACGTAACAATGCTGCAATAATGCTCGTTTGTTACACATTCTCGATAATGACGTTTGTATTGCTTGACGACGCTTAACGCTTCAAAACAAAAAATGGCGACCAAGTATTAAAGTTTTAAATCATTCCATAGTTAGTTTTTCCATATTTTTACGAGATATAAACACACGCAAACCTGCGAATAAATAACTGTTAAACAGAAAAAAAGACGGGACAGCGATATAATTGTAAGAATACGTAATAAAATAGATTATACAGAATTTCCTCTAATTTTAGCTTTTTTTGTCACATTATAAACCTTTTATGCGGCTGTGTGGTTTTTGCATTGTAATGTAAAATTTGTTTCCACAACGAACGTTTTATGAAAAATCGGACAGCGAATCTTTGTCTCTTGCCTATTTAGTTATATTAATATTTTGTCTTTGCTATAACATCTTTTCTATTGAGTTGTATTTAAACAGAGGGCTGTCTAAATTGTGAGGTACAAAGCAGGCCAACATAAATTTAACAGTAACTCATTCATTCCTTAAATTAAACTGATTTTATAATAATTCCAGGTGGCAGTGGACGACACGCTTCAGATAAAGACCACCCACCTCCAGTAATTGGAAATGTAATCCTGCATGGAAAACTTGATGCCTGGTCCGAAAATGCATCAACGTCGCATTATCACCAAGGTAGGATAACTGCGTTCTTTATTCTGGTACTGTTGTTAGCATGCCTAATGTAATGCTTGAAAATTGCACGTCGTAATAAAACTTTACCCCTGGGACATCCGGCATGACATCGACAGGGCATAATATGGCAAGTTAAACACCAAAACAAACACAACTCTGGAAATAAAACAATTTTTAAGTGCTAAAACATTACTTGACTAATACAGGTTGATGATAAGCTGCGTAAGATTTAAAACTGTGATCTATAGCTTTTACCCGTAAGGTTTAGTATGACCTAAACTTTAGGTCCCTTAAGTGATTGGAAAAACACCGTGTCACCTTGAAAAAAACACCGTACTAAGCAAACTAGGATTTTAGATTATTTAATTTGATATTTTCTATTAAGTATTTCACAAAATCTAGCAAAAATGGCAGTTATTTCCTTAAAACTTCTTGCTCAAAATGGCATCTTCTTTAGGTATGGCTGCAGGGCAAAACACATTGAATTGCCATTGCGCTTTACAAGTTATGAGGACTTTAAGTTCCAGGGGCTTTGATTCTGATACCGACCTTATAAAACAAGTTCTTCACGATTATGTTGTTTTTATGACCACTCCTAATTCTCACAACGATACATACGCCGAGTCGTGGCACAGGTATTAATGCATATATAATAGGATTGGGAAAAATGGGACATCTTTTATTTTCTCGTCCCTTTTGATAGAAAACAAAAAATGTTCGAAGAATTATGAAACCTAATAAATGGGGCGAGAAAATACCATGAACTGATGTCCCATCTTTCTCCATCGTACTATGTTTATTTTTATCTAAAGTGTTCATATTTAGACTTTAAGCTATTATTACCCGAATGCATTTAGTAACGTCCTTTCTCATAGGTTTACGTACAATGTTTATTTACAGGGCTTTCTTTGCGGATTGGGTTGTCGCAAATAAACCGACGGACCGTGATGCTTTGTTTGAGTTTGCTAAACGAAGATCTGACAGAATGCTTAAACAAGTGAGGCAATATATTAAACATGTAATGCGACAACTTAATATCAGTTATATGTGTGTTGGTGGTAGCGGCCATACATTTTAATTCGTATTCAGTTTTCAAGCTTATGCTGTTGGTATGGCCTATAGATTTATACGCCACAGTTAACCTATTCCAACCTTTATAATAGTACTGTGGGGTAAGATGAACAACATTTGAACATATTATCCCATATTTCATATTGGTGCTTTGAACATTTATTAACACAAATTTTAGAGTCGTGAGGATCTGGTTATATAATCTGTAAATACTCTTTGTTTACTACCAAATCAAATAAAAAAAAATACGTAGACCACCTTACCTAACCTTCTATAAACACAACTGGTTACTTGAAATGATGTTTGGTCGCTTTAATAAATACCGGCAGCAGTTAATTTCTATTCCGCATATTTTGGTTACATGCTGACGCTTAAGTTGTGCTTTAACAGTTATTTGTTTCAAGTCACCTGATAAACAACTTGAAGCAGTCGGATTGTTCGTTGTTCCCTTGCCTATCATTCTATACAACATTCATCGACCACTTGACCATGTTGTGAAAATTGCTAAAGAATTCGTAAGGTAAATAAATGAAATAAACTTATACTTAACCCAGCGTGGCGGACAACGACAGTCATTATAAAACGGGTGCTGATTTTGTTTTTAACAATTAAAAAAATTAGAATCGAGGGCTAAGGTTGTATAAAATTTTGTAAACAAATGAGATTGATATTAAATGGAACGATATGAAAGAAAAAAACTTGTCCCAACCTAACCCACCTTAATAATACTACTATTAAGGATAACACACCCGGTGAATCTGATAGACGAACACCTGGTTCGTTATATTACGGTTCTGCACTCTGTGGTTCGAGGTGCATCGTTACGTGACGAAGCTGAGAAGGCGTTAAAGGAATGTCTTGGACCTACTGCTGTTCATATGATAAATGCGTTTGATGCAAAGATTGAAAAGTAAGTGTTGGTTAATGTACTAAGGCAAATATATTAGTGTTTTAGTGATCGAATAAATGGCACTTGATATCGTGAGGGGGCTACATTATTCCCTAGAACATGGGTGTTCTGGTACATGCACCTCGTGTCTGGTTACGAGTTCCAACGAATGAAAGTTTGTGGGTGGTTGTGTAGATTGACGTTTTGTGAATATGTGACTCACAATTTGATTACACAATCATCGGACTGGTTGCGTCTTACCACATATATAGCTTGCGGGCCTCTGTGAGATTGCATAGCTCTTTTTAGGTTGAATGTAAAGATTAAAATATCATGAATAAAGTCTTATAAAATGTGCTTATACAGTATAGGCTAGGGTAAGGTTGTCCATGTTTGATTATTTTTTCTCATCTGGTATTAACCAAAGAATATTTACAAAATCAGGAAACACGGAACTGCCAACTGTATTTATCTTATAAACCATTGGACTATGATTCTTATCGCGAAAAAAGATTACCACACGGTTTACGAATTCGTAGAAGACTTGGTTCTAAATTATTTCGTTTTCACTAGGTCGACTGACGTTCTTTCTACCTTTCAACGAGTCACTGACCAAATTGGTATTGCTTGTTACATAGAAGGAGCAATGACAAATATCTATCACATATGTAGGCACTACTATGATGATTTTGAAAGTGGTATACTTATGAATGTTAATATAGGAGGTAAGCGAAAGTTAATAATTGTTATGTACTGTTGAATGAATGTCACTTATAGTTAGGGTGGGGAAGATTACAAATAGCCCACACTTGTTTTATTCCCATCTTGTGCTTGCTTAAAAGTTACTACGTAACTTTCCACCTCTTTGGAATGGAACAATTACTTTAACAATTCCTTTAACATGTTCGGATGTATAAGAAGAGCTTCTGTAGGCTACCTACACACTTTATTTTCCATCTATTACAAGCTGTAATGACCCCACCCTTCATTTAATAAGTTTTGTACATCTGTGTTATACAAAAGCGGGTATTTGTCGTTTTACCGTGAGGCCTTCGTTACTGTGACAGAAGAAACAAAACGAATTCATTTATACTTTGGTTCTAACCGCTTGCACATACCATTAGGCGAGAACTGTCATAGAGGGTCGGCGCTGGGAGCACTTCTAGGAGCGTCAGCAGGAGCATTGGGGAAGTCAATTCCGAAAAAATGGACAGAAGCTCTCGACTTTAATGACAAAATTGATCAGTTGTTTAATCAGAATTTAAAAAAATAAAGATTTTACGTTTAATTCTTGTTTATTGTTTAAAGCTTTATCATAAATAAATTATTAGACTCATTCAGTTTTATATTTGTCGTAATTGTACATGCATTTCCGTTAAAAAAATAAAATAAACGTATTTCCCAAATGTGGTGATGTACCGCTTGATTTACCAAAATAAAATACTGTGTTTACAGATTCTTTTGTGTGTTCAATAGGTTTTATCAATTTTATACTTAATATATCTTAACAAGTAATAGCTTTAAGAAAGAGTTAATTAATAAAGTTGAAAATGTCTCAGTATTAGGTTTTTACCTGTTTTAATGCAATATTTGTGGTAATATAAAAATTTGATGGCAACACTGAAAAGTCATGCCTGTTTTGCCTGGCGACGAAAATGGAAAATGAATATGCATGTTACATTAAAAATGCAGCTTTTTAAAGTAATGTAAGATTTGCTGTAGGTTGTATGTGTTGCATAAGTATCTTACACGACTACGTATTCTATAATATAGCCATTTGCCTTCTTTTTTGACAGAAATAAAGTTTAATTATAAAATGTTTTTTGAATAACCCTTAAAGATTATGGTGCAGTTTTCTGTCATAAAGTTGCTGAACTTGTCAGCTCGTCAGCAAAATGTAAAGATTTTGGCGTCATTTTCTAGAACAAACAAACTTCGTTGGGTAAGCTAAAAATCAAACTTACATAGAGGGTATTTTATTTTTTTTTAAAGTTCAATATATATAGAAATTAACTAAGCTATTAGAGAACCAATCAGTTAGATCTGTTTCACAGTAATGCTCGTTTAACTATACGCTATCACTGCATTTGTAAAATGATTGGTGCCCACGAAAAAATCTATCTATAACTTACATCCAATAACATTACCCCATCCATTATATCAGTTCAAAGCAACGTCATCACTTTATTCAACAAAATCTACTAATCCAAATGATGAATTAAAAAGAATGCGAAATATTGGAATTGCAGCACATATTGATTCTGGTAAAACAACGGTGACAGAAAGGCTGCTGTATTATACTGGAAGAATATCTCAAATGCATGAGGTGGGTTAATCAAATGTAAAGTGCATAAATTTATTTTATCTTTAGGGGGTACATTTTTTTGTGTGAGGTTCTTTTGTGTGGTGCATTAATTAATTCATCATGTTTACCCAATACAACACAATCCCCCTTTAACATTCATTGTGCTACTGCTGAAACCTTTGTAAAACTTCTTGTAGTATAAAGATAAAATGCATGCCAAACTAATATAAAGTGATTTAGTTTTTCTATTTTTACCGCATACTTATTAGTTAGCTGGCAGTAGCAAATAGGTGTTGTAGCAGGTGTGGTATAACAAGCTGTAATAGTACATAATCTGATATTATAATTAATCTTAGTCGCTACTCGCTAGTTCACAACCCTGAAGTCCTCCTGTCAGCAGCACTGAGTATGTTTATTTATAAAATCATAACATTACCTTTATTTTATCAGGTTAAAGGTAAAGACAAAGTGGGAGCAACAATGGACTCCATGGACCTTGAAAGGGAGCGTGGGATAACTATTCAATCAGCCGCCACCCATGTAACTTGGAAGGATCATCTTATAAACATCATTGACACACCTGGTCACGTAGATTTCACTGTAGAAGTAGAAAGATCCTTAAGAGTTCTTGATGGAGTGGTGGGTGGTGTGTGTTGCTTGATATATTGTATTGGCTGGCTCGGCTGCATTAAATTATCAGCTGTAGTGTGTAAGATACAGTATATGGCTATCTACGATGTTACATATTTACCAGAGATTAGTAGATTACACATCTGGCATGTTGCAAATCCCTGGTTTTTGGTAAACAGTATACTGCACTGAGACACATGGACACAAGTTACAATATCCAGATGTGTTTTTAGTATCCTTTACACTGACCAATATGTACTTCAGTAATAACTATACCTTACTAACTCTATAACTTGTGTTTAAAGATTCTTGTCATATGTGCCAATGGTGGAGTTCAAAGTCAAACCTTAACCGTCAACCGTCAAATAAATCGTTACAAAGTTCCATGCATTGCTTTTATAAACAAGATTGATCGATTGGCTGCAAACCCACACAAATGTTTAACTCATATCAGGTTCGTAGCTAGTTATAAAAGACCAGATTAAATGTAGTGTAACCTTAAAGATGAAGGCCTCAAAGTTAACAGATGGCTGTGAAAAAACCTAAATTTTTAATTTTCCCGGATAAATCTAGCATTAGGGTTCCTTTAGAATTCCATACTGCACAAAGCATGGCTATACTATACAGTAATGGTATAATAAAACTTTGTAAATCATACTTTGGTTGGTAACCATAGATACTAACATAGGCTCTGTAAATTGAACGTGTATGATGTGGCCTATAATGTTATGTACAAAAACTGTAACTGTATCTCATGAGAAAATGTTAACTTTTTTTCACAGGTCAAAGTTACGTCATAATGCGGCATTTTTACAAATCCCGATTGGATTAGAAGGTGATTCAAGTGGTATTGTTGACATCATAAACAGAAAGGCTTTGTTCTTTGAAGGAGATAATGGCCAGACTGTTACAGAAAAACCAATTCCAGAAAATTTAATAGAAATAACAGAAACCAAGAGAACTGAGCTGATAGGTAAATGAAAAACATTTTTTATATTGATATCAATCATTTGAATAACCCTAAAATTTATCTGTAATAATAGTTTTGTTAAGTTGAGATATTCAATTATGGTATAATTAATACATAATGACTTACTGTATTATAAGTAACCACTGAGTTTGAATAAGTTTCATTTATTTTATTAAACCAAAAAAAAGTGTTGTTTAATTGTAATATTTAATTAAAGGTATTTGACTAAAGCTTTGATGCATCTTATATTTTTCCTCTTTGAATGTAATCAAGTAATCATTGTATTACAGAATGTGTGAGTAATGTAGATGAAGAATTGGCTGAAATGTTTATGATGGATGAGGTGCCTTCAGTTAAACAACTTAAAGTGAGTAATAAATTAAACTACTTGTTTTCCCATATCAAAACATTTAAGGTAATTGGCAAACCAGGGTTTTAGTGCCCCGGTTTTACTCCTAAAACTGCAATTGCCACATTATTCAATAACCATTGAGTGTAACTTAATTTTAACAATGCCACCCCAGGTTTTTGCAAAATAAACTGTGACACAGTCATATAGCATACAACAATATAATATTTTTTGTGATCCTTTTTTACTTCTGTAAAACCATCTCTACACCTCAGGATGCGATAAGAAGAGCTACCATCGCGCGTAAGTTCACCCCTGTATTAATGGGAACAGCATTAAGAAACAAAGGGGTTCAACCTTTACTTGATGCTGTGACGGAATTTCTACCAGACCCATCAGAAGTTGACAACTTTGCTTTCGATGGCAATTTATCAAGGTAAGTCATGTATTTGTGATGCTGATGCCATTGTGGGGTATGTGCTTTTCTGCAAGAAAATGGCTAAAGTGCCCAATTCTAGTGCAAATTCTGCAGATCTGATACACGATGCTGGTACCATTGCAGCATATGTGTCATTGGGCAAGATACTTAACAATTGGTCCAAGCTGGACCAATTCAGCCACCTTTATGGATTGCCAAAATTATTAGCAACCACAAAGTTATGTATGTGATAACTCGTAAGCAGGTACCAGCTGTATTAAACAGAACACCTGTGTTGTCTGACATTGCTTATCGCTTGATAGGTAAAATATTCCTGTCAACCCCCACTTAAATATATATTTAACAAACATATAAACCACAGTGAGGACAATCAACCTGTCAAAGTACAAATGAGCCCGGTGAGAACAAAGGAAAATGATCTTGTTGCTCTTGCGTTCAAACTTGAGGTGAGTGGATTGACTTCCATGTAAAATAGTATAGATATGTAAAAAGACATTTTGATTAAATTTTAATCGATTAAATTGTTCGATACAGCAAAGCAAGTTTGGTCAACTTACATACCTTCGCATGTACCAAGGTGCTCTTATGAAAGGTGATAATATATTTAATGTGAGGACTAAAAGAAAATCTAAAGCATCAAGAGTTGTGAGGTTACATTCCAACAAAATGGAGGTAAGAAGAATATGGTGACTGGTGTTGTCTATATTATTGATTTTGGGTAAAAATGTATTGTATTTTGTAACTTATATGGACGTATGTGCCCTTTGACAAGACATTTAATGGCATAACCTGATAATCAAATAAAAACTGAGACTTATGATTTGTCTGTCAGCAACAGCATATATATTGGTTCTTATCAATGGATTTTAATTTATATGGTTGTGCTTTTTTGCTTCTATGGCCAGGCACAACAGAGAGACTGGAAGGTGGTAGAAATGATAGCATTTTCCCGTCACCCCATTAAAGCATTGTTTTTTCTGCAGGATTTAGAAGAAGTTTATTCTGGTGACATTTGTGCTTTGTTTGGAATCGACTGCGCAAGTGGGGACACCTTTGTTTCGAAAGCAAAACACAATTATTCAATGGTGAGTTGTCTTAGTTTAGATTTGTGAAAATATATATTTATAAAAAAAATGTTTGATATACTCCTAAAATGTCCGATTCAAATTGTTTGCCAACTGCTTAGCACCATATAAAGTTTCCTGCAATGCATTCGATTTTAAAAAGTGTTGTTTAGATTTAAAAAACAAACAGCAAAATTTCTGAAATATATATATCCAATAAAATATCCGATAAAAAAATGGAGTTCCCACTGCTTAGCACACTATTAGATGCATGGAATGCATTACCATTTATTTACCCAAATTTATTGGCTCTATTTGTTGTTTACATTTGTTTATGGATAATGACAAGAGGATTGTCAGTGTCACTTCAGATGCTCCCCTAACATGTAATAATTTGTTGTAACCTCCACCTTTTATAACAGGAGCCAATGTACGTACCTGATCCTGTAGTTTCCATGTCTCTTAAACAAGAAGGACGAGATGACTCGGGTAAAATGAGCAAAGCATTGAATAGATTCAGTAAAGAAGATCCTACCTTCCAAG